>NW_027142376.1:7121618-7335124 GCF_026170545.1 Melanerpes formicivorus
CATTGCAGTGTGCATATAATTACAAAGGAAGCACTGACTGCACTGCCTGACATTTTCCTTTAAGTTGTCATCTACAGGTGACCTACAAGGCTCCAGGGACAATTAGAAAGCAAAACCAGACAATTCACTACAGGAGAGCTTCCAACACAGCCTTCAGAGTCAAAACCACCGAGGAGGAGCTCAAGAAACGGGAACTGTGGGGAAAGGCCTTCTGGAAACCTCACTGCAGGGTTGTGCACTTCATGAATCAGATTATTTGCTTGTCAAAAAACCTAAGTGATTTATTTAAACTGACTAAAGAAAATGTAGAAGTCTCCCCTCTGATAAGGGCCACAAAGCCTGAACACCTTCAAGAACAGACCTCTACGAAAGGCTGCCTCAAGTGATTATCCTGAAATGCATAAAGTCCACAGGAGAGAAGAATGTTCCAAGTTCTGAGTTCTGCTTGGGTGTTGCTTCAAATCACTTTAGCAGAGTAAAAGAGAATAGAATTAACCAAGTTGGAAAAGGCCTTTGAGGTCATCAAGTCCAAGCTATCACCCAACACCATCTCAGCAACTCAACCATGCCACCAAGTGCCTCAGCCAGGCTCCTCCTAAACACCTCCAGGGATGGTGACTCCACCACCTCCCTGGGCAGCACATTCCAATGGCAAATCTCTCTTGCTGGGAAGAGCTTCTTCCTAACATCCAGCCTGAACCTCCCCTGGCACAGCTTCAGACTGTGTCCTCTTGTTCTGGTGCTGGCTGCCTGGGAGAAGAGACCAACCCCCACCTGGCTACAACCTCCCTTCAGGGAGTTGGAGAGAGCAATGAGGTCCCCCCTGAGCCTCCTCTTCTGCAGGCTAAGCAACCCCAGCTCCCTCAGCCTCTCCTCCCAGGGCTGTGCTCCAGACCCCTCCCCTGCCTCATTGCCCTTTTCTGGACATGTTCAAGAGTCTCAATATCCTTCTTGAACTGAGGGGCCCAGAACTGGACACCAGACTCAAGGTGTGGCCTAACCAGTGCTGAGCGCAGTGCTGATACAGGCCAGGATGCCTTGTGATTTCATCACAAGAACAACAAAAGGGGGATTTCCTGATCCAGTGTTTAGAAGAAGAAAAGAAAAAAGCCACTGCAAAGCAACTCTGTTTGTTCCACACCTCCTTACAGCAGGAGAAAGAGAAAAGCACACGCCCAATCCTTAAGCAAGTGCAATTACACTAATAGGCATAATTACCATCTCCCCATAAAGGCTTCCTTAAACTGGGAGCTCCTAAGCATGGCAGGGTTACTTCTGGAATGTTTCTCCTCTTAAGCACACACAGCAGAGTGCAAGAGAGGATAGACTTTGGAATTAAGCAGACCAAATATTTATGTCTTGCTCTCAATTGTTTCAACAACTATCTTGGATTTGAAGAGCCCACACAAGATTAGGGTGGAAGCAAGCTTGACATTTCTCCCACTGGTCAGTTGTACCCTTTCAGATCCAGGATTAGCTGTTTTAAACCACTATTTGAATGCCTTCTCGTGAAAGGACCAAGAATGAAGCTCAAACTTCATGCATAATGCTGCCTACTTTGTCTTCTGCTCAGGGCCTTTTATACTACAAAACCAAGCCAGTGCAGAAGATTTGACTTCTGAAATCCTGATGAGACTTTTAGAATGTGGCTGCTATGAAATTCATTGCCTCCAAGATTTCAAAGACAAATCAATGTCCAGTGATAATTGATTAATAAGGAAAGCAACGGGGCTAGCACAAGACTTCAGTTTCTGAAGCACAGAAACACTACTAAACCAAACAATGTAACTCAGATGAAGCATAAACAGAGTTCATGAGATAAACATTGAAATGTTTATGGTGGCTAAGTATCACGGAGTAATCTCCCCAGCTACTCTATAATAGGCTCTAGCCTATTCAACAACTGCTTAGCCTTATACACACCCAAATTCAAAAGCCCTCTCTCCAGCTCTACTGGCACAATGGTACTGGAGGAAGTCACCACACACCACTCTGGGCAGCCCCATCCTGTCCAGAGCAATGCCAGTAACTTGGTGGCCTGGGGAACAGACATTTGATGGAATACATTCAGGCTTTATGCACAAGAAAGCTGGGGAGGGGTCTGGAGCACAGCCCTGTGGGGAGAGGCTGAGAGAGCTGGGGTTGCTTAGCCTGGAAAAGAGGAGGCTCAGCAGAAACCTTCTTGCTCTCTACACCTACCTGAAGGGAGGTTGTAGCCAGGTGGGGGTTGGTCTCTCCTCCCAGGCAACCAGCACCAGAACAAGAGGACACAGTCACAAGCTGTGCCAGGGGAAGTTTAGGGGCCATTTCACACACTTCCCCCAGTTCTACTACATGTATTAAGCTTTAAGTGACTTTCTTTCTGCAAGAATGAAACTTCCAAGTCCAAATGATCCCCCAACTCTGGAATAATATGGAGACAGTTCCTCCCCCCTTCCTTCTTTTTCCTAGAGGCAGCAGAAAAAAGGCAAAATTTATTCAAGACCAACCCGTTTTGTACTAAAGAATGAATTAAGGACTTGGATACTAGATTCCAAAAGAGCCTGCAATCAAGTTCCAAGATAAAATAAACAAACCAACCACCCCTCAAACTTAACAACTCTAACTCACTTTGGAATCAGAAGATAACAATAGTGACCCACAAGGATTGTGCACCAATTAGCCCTTGATTTCTAGGTCTGTCAACTGTGTTATGATGTAACAGGCCACACTTCCCCAATGACTGCACCAGATAGCCACTGTCTGGATGACAAAACATCACAAGCAGCATCTAGCCAGCCAAATGGCAAAAGATAAAGGTAGACATCAACAAAAGGACAGCTGGCTGTTATTAAACACTTCATAATAACAGTATCTTAACCACTGAGTCACATATATATCTATGCTACACACAAATGTACTTAACCTCAATCATAGTGTGCTCTCACACAAAAGGGGCTTTGGGGGTAGGAAATGAAATGCCCTAGCAGGAGAGATGACAATTTGGGTCATCATTAAAGCCTAAATGAACTGTTCTGCATGGAATTCTTCTGTACCAGCTCGAGTTTCCCATTCTCTGCAGTCCCTAGGGAATTCACTGTTTACATTTGGTCTCCCCTGCAACCATACAAACTAGAAAGGTTTGTTTAAAATTAAAGCTTGGATCTTGTAGCACAGCTCTGTGGCCACAAAAGTGCAGGATGCAGAGGATCCTGCTGCCTCACTGTATGCAAGGCAGGATTCCAGCTTGACTTTTGGATCCCTGTTGTACTCAAGTGCAAAAGCAGTTCAATTTTTCCACCCTCAAATTCCTTCTCTTATCTCAGACCTGCAAAGCACACTAGATGCACACCAAACCTTTTCACTTTTATTGTACAAGCTATACAGGTCTCACCTACTTGCATCTCAGACATGCTCCCTCTAAACACCCTAAATTTAACAGCCTAGAAGAGGAAGATCCATATTTTCACCTGAGATCATGCAAAAGATGTTTGCATCACCACAGAGCTTAAAGAGCTACATCAATATACTCCTGATGAGCAGCACTCAACACCAAAAGAAACTTACCTACTACCATGAGAGTGAATTCAAATCCTCTCTTCACAGACTTCCTGTAAACTTGATTTGGAAGATTTGCAAACCCCACATATCCTTCAAGGTTCTTCTGTTGCTAAAGCAAGAGAGATTCAGGAAAAGGGTTAAAAGAAAAGCTTAGCTTGCTTCAATTTTGGTTTTGTAGTTACCCATCACTTCATTTTTGCACTTGTGCTACAGAATCATGGAATGGTTTGGGTTGGAAGGGAGCTCCAGAGCTCATCCTGTCCAACCCCCTCTGCAGTCAGCAGAGGCATCCTCAACTAGATCAGGTTGCTCAGAGTCCTATAGAGCCTCATCTTGAGTATCTCCAAGGCTGGGGCCCCAACCACCTCCCTGGGCACCCTGGTCCAGTGTTCCACTACCCTCATAGTAAAGAACTTGTTCCTAACATCCAACCTAAATCTGCTCTTCTCTAGTCTGGAATCATTTCCTCTCATCCTGTCCCTGCAGGCCTTTGCAAACAGTCTCTCTCCATCCTTCCTATATCCCCCTCAGGTACTGGCAGGCTGCTATTAGGTCTTCCCAGAGCCTTCACCTCTCCAGTCTGAACACCCCCAGCTCCCCCAGCCTATCCTTGTAGTAGAGGTGCTGCAGACCCCTAAACATTTTCATGGCCCTCCTCTGGAGCTTGGTGAGGCCCTCAGCAACTTAATCTGAGAGGTGGTGGAGTCACCATCGCTGGAGGTGTTCAAGAGGGGATGGGATGTGGCACTTGGTGCCATGGTCTAGTCATGAGGTCTGTGGTGGCAGGCTGGACTCGATCTTTGAGGTCTCTTCCAACCTTGGTGATACTGTGATCTAGTGGGGGATGTCCCTGCTTGCTGCATGGGGGTTGGACTGGATAACCTTTGGAGGTCCCTCCCAGTACTTCTCTGTGGGATGGCACACAATTCATTCATGTTTGGGGTGTGGTTTGCTCACGCTTACTTGGATCTGTTTGTCTAAGACTGTCAGAACAAACTTGTTACAGCAATAACTCCTACAATTTATATTGATCCTTTATTTAATTAAGTCAATCACTTGCACTGAAGGCAAGAAAAATTAGCTCCCTGGCAACCCAACAGCACCAGTCAATGAATTGATTCACTGCTTCAGGTCACAGAACTCCACTTGGCTAACAGCTACCCTCAAACAATACCACCCCACTACAAAGATAGTTTAAACTGGTACACTCATCACATTTAACTCTGAACAGTCCAAACACAGCAGGGCTGCTTTGAAAGAGAGATGTAATGATACTACAAGTCAGTATTAGCTCTCATTTAGTGCTAACACACTGCATCAGCTCTCCCTCAAGTTTAAAACCCAGCATTATCTTTGAACCCATTAACTCACACAAGATAAGAGAGGAACATCTAATGACAGCCAGCTACAGCCAAGTGTTACAGTTTCAAGTTCAAATACTCACAATGCCACAAATGTTATTATTTCTCCAAATGTTGGAATGTTTGCCTCCTGTCATCAAAGAAAGGGACCAGGCACAAAGGGACCTGGGGGTATTGGTTGGAAATAGGCTGAACATGAGTCAGCAGTGTGCCCAGGTGGCCAAGAAAGCCAATGGCATCCTGGCCTGCATCAGGAGTAGGGTGGCCAGCAGGAGCAGGGAGGTCATTCTGCTCCTCAGTTTAGGAAGGTTGGTGAGTTGCTAGAAGGTGTCCAGAGAAGGGCAACAAAGCTGGGGAGGGGTCTGGAGCACAGCCCTGTGAGGAGAGGCTGAGGGAGCTGGGGTTGCTTAGCCTGGAGAAGAGCAGGCTCAGGGGAGACCTTATTACTCTCTCCAACTCCCTGAAAGGAGGTTGTAACCAGGGGGGGGTTGGTCTTTTCTCCCAGGCAACCAGCACCAGAACAAGAGGACACAGTCTCAAGCTGTGCCAGGGGAGGTTCAGGCTGGAGGTGAGGAAGAAATTCTTCCCAGCAAGAAAGATTGTCCATTGGAATGTGCTGCCCAGGGAGGTGGTGGAGTCACCATCCCTGGAGGTGTTTAAAAAGAGCCTGGCTGAGGCACTTGGTGGCATGGTTGAGTTGATCAGATGGTGTTGGGTGACAGGTTGGACTTGGTGATCTCCAAGGTCTTTTCCAACCTGGTTAATTCTACTCTACTCTAAATTTTTTCTTGTTTTTTTTTAAGGTATTTTTGGTTTACAGCAGTAGCCTCATCTGAAAAGTTTCAAAAGATTCTGAAAAAGATTAAAGAAAAAACAAACCAACACACACATCAGCCAGGACTTTAAGAATCCCAACACCACTTCACTCTTCCAATCTATTACTGCAATTCCATGTGAGGAGCATCAGCTATCACAATGAGCCTGCAATGCCAGGGTGATGGTGAGGGGCTGGGAAACTGCAGCTGTACAGCCAACACCTTACTGACCTGCACCCCAAACCACCTTCCTGCCTTCACTCCAACACTTCTGCATCCTTACATCCTTGCTCCCTACACCTCAATACCCTTGCATCCCTATACACCAACTCCCATGTTTCCCTTCACCCCAACATCCCTGCACCCTGACACCCCTGCATCCCTACATCTCAGTACCTCTGCACTCCCAACACCTCTGCATCCCTACATCCATGCAGCCTGACCTCTGCACCCTGAACCCCTCACACCCCAACACCTCTGCATTCCTACATCCATGCCCCCTGACCTCTCTGCACCCTGAACCTCACGCACCCCAACACCTCTGCATCCCTGCATCCATGCCCTGACCTCCCTGCACCCTGAATCCCTTGCACCCCAACACCTCTGCATCCCTACATCCATGCAGCCTGACCTCCCTGCAGCCTGAACCCCTTGCACCCCAACACCTCTGCATCCCTACACCCATGCAGCCTGACCTCTCTGCACCCTGAACCCCTTGCACCCCAACACCTCTGCATCCCTACATCCATGCCCCCTGACCTCTCTGCACCCTGAACCCCTCGCACCCCAACACCTCTGCATCCCTACATCCATGCCCCCTGACCTCTCTGCACCCTGAACCCCTCGCACCCCAACACCTCTGCATCCCTACATCCATGCCCCCTGACCTCTCTGCACCCTGAATCCCTTGCACCCCAACACCTCTGCATCCCTACATCCATGCCCCCTGACCTCTCTGCACCCTGAACCCCTCGCACCCCAACACCTCTGCATCCCTACATCCATGCCCCCTGACCTCTCTGCACCCTGAACCCCTCGCACCCCGACACCTCTGCCTCCATGCCCCCTGACCTCTCTGCACCCTGAACCCCTCGCACCCCAACACCTCTGCATCCCTACATCCATGCCCCCTGACCTCTCTGCACCCTGAACCCCTTGCACCCCAACACCTCTGCATCCCTACATCCATGCAGCCTGACCTCTCTGCACCCTGAACCCCTCGCACCCCGACACCTCTGCCTCCATGCCCCCTGACCTCCCTGCACCCTGAACCCCTTGCACCCCAACACCTCTGCATCCCTACATCCATGCAGCCTGACCTCTCTGCACCCTGAACCCCTCGCACCCCGACACCTCTGCCTCCATGCCCCCTGACCTCTCTGCACCCTGAATCCCTTGCACCCCAACACCTCTGCATCCCTACATCCATGCAGCCTGACCTCTCTGCACCCTGAACCCCTTGCACCCTGACACCTTTGCATCCCTACATCCATGCCCCCAGACCTCCCTGCACCCTGAACCCCTTGCACCCCAACACCTCTGCAACTCTGCATCCATGCAGCCTGACCTCCCTGGACCCTGAACCCCTTGCACCCCAGCACCTCTGCATCCCTGCATCCATGCAGCCTGACCTCCCTGCACCCTGAACCCCTTGCACCCCAACACCTCTGCAACCCTTCATCCATGCCCCCTGACCTCCCTGCATCCTGAACCCCTTGCACTCCAACACCTCTGCATCCCCACATCCATGCCCCCTGACCTCCCTGCATCCTGAACCCCTTGCACTCCAACACCTCTGCATCCCCACATCCATGCAGCCTGACCTCTCTGCACCCTGAATCCCTTGCACCCCAACACCTCTGCAACCCTGGCACCCTGCAGACACCCCTGCATCCCTGCACAGTAGATTCAGAGATATTACCTGACATGCAAGCTGAGTGCTCTCAAAGAGCTCCTTAACAGGGCAGGTCCTTAATACCTGCTAAGGCTAAGCAATTGCTATTCATCTTCCCAAGTGTAGAACATCTCATCAGTCAGACACTCCTTACAGTTCTACTTGTCAACCATCTGCATCTTTTAGTGCCTACACACCTTTGAATGTATGCCGTGCTTCCCAGAAACAGCTCTCTCCCACATTACACCCAGCCAATACTTCTGGATTAAAGGAATGGGGAGTTTTACATGCAATTCTTGGTTTAAATCATTTTTCTCTGCCCTTCCCCTTCACAAGTAGTTTCATAGTTTCATTCAGGGTTGGAAGGGACCACAAGGATCATCTAGTTCCACCCCCCCTGCCATGGGCAGGGACACTCCACACTAGATCAGGCTGGACAGAGCCTCATCCAGCCTGCTCTTAAACACCTCCAGGGACGGGGCCTCGACCACCTCCCTGGACAACACATTCCAGGGCTTCACCACTCTCATGGGGAAGAACCTCCTCCTCACATCTAGCCTGAATCTCCCCACCTCCAGCTTCATTCCATTCCCCCTAGTCCTATCACTACCTGAGATCCTGAGAAGTCCTTCCCCAGCCTTCCTGTAGGCCCCCTTCAGATACTGGAAGGCCACAATTAGGTCACCTCGGAGCCTTCTCTTCTGCAGACTGAACAGCCCCAACTGAAAGTAGTAGTGAAACTGCCCTGAACGTGCAGCTAAGAACTTGGAGATGGCTGAGTATGAAATGCTAAACAAGAACAGAAGATAACTTTTGGGTTGTTGGCTCTGTTAAGTAGCTCTATAGCATTTGCACCCACAATTTTAGATTATGAAACAGAAATGCTCCTAAGCAGAGAGCTCTGTGAAGTGGTACACTTGGCATTAACGTTGTACTTCATGTGGACAGGAAAGAGCCTTTTACCAAACCTGGTCAAGTGCTAGAGTCAGACCTCTGGTATACCAAAGCCAATTAAAACTGAAGCTTTCACCACACTGCTTTTTAAATGGCTGCATTTGCTCATAGCTTGCTGCTTCCACAGACCAAACCAAACTAGATTTGTCCCTTCCATTCCTGCAACAGCTCTAGAAGAAGTTACTCATTACTTATTTGGTTGAAGCATTGACTTCCACTGTACTTGTCATTGTGCCAGGTGAGATATCCTGTTTCTCATACTTACAATAACTTCCCTTCAACTTTTAAATCCCTTCCTGATTCTTAAGCAGTTGCTACTTAAGCTCAGTTTCAGTTCACCTACTGAAAGCCAAATGCTTCTACTTCCACACTAGCTTCGATGCATCTGTATTCAAGTAATACTTACAGCTACTTTGTGAACAACACGTTCCCATCATTTCCAGGGGTGAAGGTATTGATAGAATGCATCCAGAAGCAGACCAGCAAAACAATGAATTGCAGCAAGGAGTCCACACAGGTGCAGCAGCAATCCAGAAAGGCAGATGGGTTGCATGGAGAGAGAGGAAAAGCAAAAGAAAACGTTACTTACATTTGACCAAAGTTTCTCACCACGCTTTCCATCCAGGACCCTCAGTACCCAGTGGTTTGTGTCACCTTGCTTTGCTTTATACAGATGACAGCTTCATTTTACAGTAATACTCTCCATGGCCACCTTGCCATTTAGTGATCAATACTGGCAGCTATTCCCCAGTTCTTTTTCAGTCTAGCCATTCAGTGTGGGTTTCATTTGCCATCCCCTGTCTGAACCTGTAATAGGTTCAAGGATATTAATTTTCTTCAGAGGCTTTCACCAGAACATGTCATCTCACTTCACAGAATTGTCAGGGTTGGAAGGGACCTCAAGGATCAGCCAGTTCCAAGCCCCCTGCCATGGCCAGGGACACCTCACACTACAGCAGCTTGCTCACAGCCACAGCCAGCCTGGCTGCAAACACCCCCAGGCATGAGGCTTCCACCACCTCCCTGGGCAACCTGTGCCAGTCTCTCACCACCCTCATGGGGAACAACTTCCTCCTAACATCCAATCTCAATCTACCCATTTCTAGTTTTGTTCCATTCCCCCCAGTCCTATCACTCCCTGACACCCTCAAAAGTCCCTCCCCAGCTTTCTTTTAGCCCCCTTCAGATACTGGAAGGCCACAATTAGGTCTCCTCAGAGCCTTCTCTTCTCCAGACTGAACAACCCCAACTCCCTCAGCCTGTCTTCACAGGAGAGAAGCTCCAGCCCTCTGCTCACCATCACATTACTGCACAGCCCTTTTATTTTAGAGTGGAAAAAAGTATGAAGCTGAAAGCCATGACTGAAAGAGTCTCTCAGGGTTTTGTAGCTCCATGTCACTTTACAGGTTCAGTGAACACTTCATCTGCAATAGTGAGCATTAGAGCACTGCTGCAAATTTGGGCACAGCTGTCACAGCTGAACAGCCAGAAAATAAAGAACAAATGGGAGGGCATGAGCTACGTGTGTGTTCAGCACCACCCAACACTGTGGATGAGGAAAGAGCCATGCCAGCTCTCCAGCAGGGTACTTAAAGTACTTTAACCATATCACAAAGAGCCTTTCAATTGTTGTTTTCCACTAAACATCTTCCCATGCTTAAGTATTTAAAGGCATCACTCAAAGAGGAGGACAAACAATCCCAACACGACAGTCTAGGTCAGTAATCAAGGATGCTGCCGTACTCCAACATCTAATTCTTGAAGCAATCCCATACACCCAGAGGCCCAGAGCCTGTTTTTAGGAACTTCACACTGTGAAGGAGACTACAGCTGCAAGTGGCACTGAGGTACTCTTCTCCTTTGGTACCTAGTAGGATATGAGCCTCCTGTTTTTCCAGTCCCCAGATTCTCTCAGTATCCAGAGCCACAACAACTCAGCCCATTGGGTTACGCTGCTGCTGGACTCTCCTGAGAGGATGAAAAACCAAAGAGCTGCTGATCAGTTCCAGTCCCTCTCTGCATCCTGCAGGAAGGTGGCACAAGGCTCTCCAGGGAGCTTTGGGAGGAGGGCAGATGCATATGCAGCAGAACCAGAGCAAGCTGCACAGCTAATCCTGCCCATCCTGCAGCACTGGGAATTCCCAGAGCTTTGGAGACCAACCACCCTAAGCACTCTATTAGCTATCACTTAGCACGCTGCACATGACTGCTCTTAACTTTGAAACAAGGTGGTGCTGGCAAGCACAGGCAACTTTCACATCAGCTCCCCAAGTGCAGAGGAGGGCCTGCTTCCCCAGGCAGGGGAAAGCAGCATTGTTAAACAGGGCTATTTTAAACCATCAGTCAGCAAAAGCAGCTGCGTGGGGCAGGCCAAAGTTCCTGCCTTCAGCAGTGGCCAAAAACACACATCTAAAGTAGCAACCAGCAGCATCATTTCTCCAAACACCTCTGCAGCCACCCAAACCAAGCATTTGTTAAGACTGGGCTGGTTTTCCACGCAAACAGCTTTTGACTGATCTCTCCTCCATGCACTCACATGCTCCTGGAAGCACCACACAAGCAGAGCATCCATGAAGGTGCTTGCAGCAAGGTCTCCCTCTGATTACTTGCACACTGTTAAAGGGAGGCCTTTATCATTTCAGCTACTGCACAGTACTACTTCTGTTGGTAACCAGCCTCAACAATCTACCATACTTCATTAAGAAGCCTTTATGCCTCTGATGACCTCCACTACTCTCCCAGCAGACTCTTCTAGCTCTGCAGTCTTCTGAGGAGGGCAGGGTGAAAGCTGCATACAGTGTTCAAGAGGCAGAACAGTCACAGACCCATTGGCTGATCATGTGCTAGCTCCTTCTCTCATCCTTTCTCACTACTTTCCAACACTTAAATGTGGGTTTTGACTACTTCTGAGTACTGAGCTGATGACACAGTGAACTACAGCCAGGCACAAGACCTTGCTCCTGAGCTTTAACATCTTCAGAGCTTCTCAGTAAGTGTCCAGCACAAAAGTAGCCCATGTGGGCCCCATGTCAAGTTACCTACCCTGCATTTCAGCCATCATTTGAAATCAAGTTCTCTAACATTTTTATGTCTGGGGCAGTTTAGGCTGGGTGCTCCCCGGACTGCCACATGAGTTACACCTCTGGTGCCCCAAGGGCCCAGCCCAGGAGGTAGACACAGGAAGCTGCATATTGCATACCCATAATATCCTGCACCCTATAAATCCATCTGCAAAGCCATTCTCTTCCTCTTTCTTCCCCTTCTGCTCCCATGGGAGATGCTCCCTATCAGGTAATGCTGAGGTAATTATCTCAAGGCCTCTTAGGCCTAAAGCCAGGAGGAGAAGGAGGGGGAGTCTCAGACCTGGCCAGCCTGAGGAGGGGGGAGAAGAGCCAGCCCTGGGGGTTTTTGGGTACCCCCTCAGGTGGGGAGAAAGGAAGTGTTGGGAGGCCTTTGGGTGTGCTCTAAGGGACTCTGTATGCTTTGGGATTCTTTTGTCACTTTGCTTGTAGCTCAGTAAAACACTAAGTGCTTTTCCATTTAAACTTTCCATCCCTTTTGCAATCCATTTGTGCGACGAGTGTCATTCTTTTGCCCCTTTCTTGGGGCAAGAGAGGATCTGCCTGGCCTCAAAGCAGGACAATGTCCTTGCAGTTGTCCATCATCTCTGCTCCAACCCAGCAGAGATGAAGGCAAGCCACGCCATTATAAATCTGGCCTTAGCTGACTTCTGATGCATCCACTCTGTGCATCAAAGTTATTTGAATGCAGGCCTCCCTCGAGCAAAATGTCAAAGCCCACATAAAGCAGGCTGCAGAGCTGGTGTTTTAGATCCATCATCTGAATCAATGGTTTAATAGCCAGCAGCAAGCTGCTGTAACTATGCAAATGAGTGAAACCAAGGGAGGCACCAGCAGGGGCTTCCCAAGGCCCTTCAAGAAAGAACACTGACAATTAAAACACCCTCTTTTCCTTGTTTTCTATCAAGTCTGTCACCTCTGTTACTGCCCAGACGCCATCATTAACATCTCTCCTTTAATCTGTGCTGTATGTAGGAGTGATAAATCCAAAGCAATTTTTCAGGCACTACTATCTGAGCCAAAAGATGACAGCCACTGGCACAAGGTCCACTGCTAAGTGCAGCTGCCATGTACTGGTAGTAACCAGCAGCCTATTGCACATCATGAAACTCTTTAAGGATTTATGACCTAGCCAAACTAGTGGCAAATATCAACAAAGACAGCTGGAGACAGGAAAAAAGAAAATAGAGAGGGACAAAGCAGAAAACCAATTTGACATGAGGGGAGTCACTGTCCTTTCCAGTCACAGCTGGCTTTGAAGCTTCTCACTCACATTTGTTCTAAGAAAAAGACATGCAATGCCACTTTTTCCCCCAGTAAACTTCCAAGGAACCACTATTTATATATATATTAAAAAAAATGTCTCCAGAAGCATCACAGACAAGCCAAGAACTGTTGAAACCTGACCACAGCACTATAAAACAACGTTAGAAAGGGGACAGCCAGGCAGCGTTAGCCATCACAGTATCACAGTGTCGCTTAGGTTGGAAAGGACCTCGAGGATCATCGAGTCCAACCTATCAACACAGACCCCATGACTAGACCATGGCACCAAGTGCCACGTCCAATCTCCCCTTGAACACCTCCAGGGTCGATGACTCCACCACCTCCCTGGGCAGCACATTCCAATGCCGAATGACTCGCTCGGTGAAGAACTTCCTCCTCACCTCGAGTCTAAACCTCCCCTGGCACAGCTTGAGACTGTGTCCCCTTGTTCTGGTGCTGCTTGCCTGGGAGAAGAGGCCAACTCCTTCCTGGCTACAACCACCCTTCAGGTAGTTGTAGAGGGCAATGAGGTCACCCCTGAGCCTCCTCTTCTCCAGGCTAAACAACCCCAGCTCCCTCAGCCTCTCCTCACAGGGCTGTGCTCAAGGCCTCTCCCCAGCCTTGTTGCCCTTCTCTGGACACGCTCAAGTGTCTCAATGTCCTTCTTAAACTGAGGGGCCCAGAACTGGACACAGGACTCAAGGTGTGGCCTAACCAAAGCAGAGTACAGGGGCACTATGACCTCCCTGCTCCTGCTGGCCACACTATTCCTAATGCAGGTCAGGATGCTATTGGCCCTCCTGGCCACCTGGGCACACTGTTGGCTCATATTCAGGTGGCTGTCGATCAGCACCCCCAGGTCCCTCTCTGTCTGGGAGCTCTCCAGCCACTCCGACCCCAGCCTGTAGCTCTGCATGGGATTGCCATAGCCAAAGTGCAGCACTCAGCACTTGGACTTGTTGAATGACAGCACTGTTACTTGTCAGCAGCCATGAAAATAAAAGGGGACCATTTGTACCTTCTCTTACAGATCTGGAACAGGAAGCATACTCTGAACAGAGTATTGTTTTTTTCCCCCTCAAATTTGCATTTGTCATGGAGTCAATTCGGTTCCTGTAAAGTTTAGACATAAGGCAAGCTTCCCTCACACACCAGTTGCTTTGAAAAGATGCTGGAGCCACCAAGCCAGAAGATTTTGCACCCAAGACTGATTCCAATCAAGCTAAAATCATCTTCCTAGAGCTTTTAGCTGATGTCTGCATACTCTTGAGTCACAGCATGTCTATTCAACTTCTTATTATCATGCTAGGAGTAAGATCAGGTTAGAGTTGCTAGTTTCACATGGAAAAAAGAGGCTATAAAACACTGCATTTATTTTTCCTCCAATATGGTCATGTTCTCTTCTAACACCGCTAGAGGTTTCAAGTCCCCACATCAGCCTCTGAAACCTTAACCAACAATGCAACCAACCTATGCAAGCCATATTTAAAACAGCAAACCAAAACCAACCAACCCACCCAGCAGCACCACCAGAGCGACCCCAACCAACCCACCCAACAGCACCACCAGAGAGACCCCAAGAACCAAGAGAGTCCAACCCCTGGATTTAAAAAGTGGGGAAAGTAATCAGCTGTAGCTGTAAAGCTAAACATCTACAAACATGATTGTTCTTCACTGGTCAAGGTAAAGTAAAAGTATCTGCCATAATCTGCATGGCTGAAGTCTAGCACTGATGGCAAGGAAACCGTCACTTCATTCCCTCCAACAGGCATCAACTGCAGACAGCAGAAAGCTACTAAAAGCCTGCCTTTAAAATAAGACAACCTGGCTTCCAAGGTCTTGGAACCTCAGGTCTTGTCTATCTTAGGAAAAAAAAAACAGTGTTAAAAAATACAGTTATTCTCATAAAAGACCCAAAAGAAAGCCTTGTGATATATAAGCACAGTCAAGAAACAAGGATCCCTTTCAGCCTCCAGGAGTAAGTTGATTAAGTCACTGATCAGTAACTTCAATCAGTGATCCAAGGAATGCACTTTCAATTCAACTGCTCCTCACCATCTCCCTGGGCATAGTGAGCAAGTACAGATGAAGAGGGAGCTTTAGACTCTCTCTTTCCCAGGTGCCAGACACCATCATCTGGTTTCTTTAACACACGTGATGTCTAAGAGCAAGAAGATTCTGCACTGGAAAGATCACAAACAGCAGGCAGCAGAGTCCATCTGTTGAGCTACAGGCAACTTATTAGCTCATCCTTCACCAGAATTAGCTAGCCAACTAATTCCTTGAAGTAAAACTTACTTGTGCACATTGAACACAACTTCCAAGCACAGGAACAAAGCTTCTTGTTCTGTTTGTGCATCTTCCTCTGTTTCCTGGCTTTCTACAATACCTTGGGTCTGCTTGCAGAAAGCAGCATGCAAACCACCACCCAACTGGCAACTTGCATCTAACTGAAACCATGAATTCCAAATCAGATAGGACAGCAATGTGACCCCATTACCTTCCAGTCCATAAAGTAGGGGTCAGAATGACTGCAGCAAGAAATGGCACAGGAAAGCCTACAGAAAGAGGTCAGCCAGGGAACCAGAAGCAGCAGCAGATCAAGCATCGACCCCTTATCACTTAGTGTGCCTATCACCACTTTTAACCTTCCTTCCTAACTCCTCCTCCTGGGTTTTGCTGTTAAATGTTTATTCCAAAGCAAGCTCTGAGGCAGGGGTTGAAGATGAAAGAAAGTGTGTGGGGGGGGGAAATACTATTTAGAATAGAACTAACCAGGTTGGAAAAGACCTCAGAGGTCATCAAGTCCAAACTATCACCCAATACCATCTAATCAACTAAACCATGGCACCAAGTGCCTCATCCAGGCTCCTCTTAAACACCTCCAGTGATGGTGACTCTACCACCTCCCTGGGCAGCACATCCCAATGGCCAATTTCTCTGGCTGGGAAGAATTTCTTCCTAACATCCAGCCTGAACCCCCCCGGCACAGCTTGAGACTGTGTCCTCTTGTTCTGGTGCTTCTTGCCTGGGAGAAGAGACCACCACCAGCCTACAGAAAGAGGTCAGCTAGGGAACTAGAAGCAGCAGCAGATCAAGCATCAACCCCTTAGCATTTCATGTGCCTATCACTACTTTTAACCTTCCTTCCTAACTCCTCCTCCTGGGTTTTGCTGTTGAATGTTCATTCCAAAGCAATCTCTGAGGCAAGGGTTGAAGATGAGGGACAAAGTGGGGGGCGGGGGGAAAGGCTATGAAAGATTCCTGGATACAAAACAGGGAGGGGGAAACCATGCAAAGGCCAAACACACACAACAAACCAATAAAAACTAACAAAACCCAAACCAACACAACACCACAAACACAACAAACCAACCAACCAAATCAACACAACAAAACACACCAACACAACAAAAATCACTGAAATTAAAACAAGTGTCTGTACTCCACTTCCTATTTACCACGTCTCTTGCCTGTTTAGATTGTGGAAGTTTCCCCAAGAGATGTAAATGAAAGGATTTCAAAGAATTCCAATAGAAAATGAAGCCAGTGGGATCTGTCAGGCAGTCCTTTAACATCTTTATTGATGATCTGGATGAGGGCATTGAGTCCATCATCAGTAAATTTGCAGATGACACCAAGCTGGGGGCAGGAGTTGGTCTGCTGGAGGGTAGAGAGGCTCTGCAGAGGGACCTGGACAGGCTGGACAGACGGGCAGAGTCCAAGGGCATGAGATTGAACACACCCAAGTGCCAGGTTCTGCACATTGGCCACAGCAACCCCATGCAGTGCTACAGGCTGGGGTCAGAGTGGCTGGAGAGCAGCCAGGCAGAGAGGGACCTGGGGGTGCTGGTTGAACATGAGCCTACAGTGTGCCCAGATGGCCAGGAGGGCCAATAGCATCCTGGTCTGCATCAGGAACAGTGTGGCCAGCAGGAGCAGGGAGGTCATTCTGCCCCTGTACACTGCACTGGTTAGGCCACACCTCGAGTCCTGTGTCCAGTTCTGGGCCCCTCAGTCTAGGAAGGAGGTTGACTTGCTGGAGTATGTCCAGAGAAGGGCAACAAAGTTGGTGAGGGGCTTGGAACACAGCCCTATGAGGAGAGGCTGAGGGAGCTGGGGTTGCTTAGCCTGGAGAAGAGGAGGTGCAGGGGAGACCTTCTTGCTCTCTACAACTACTTGAAGGGAGGTTGTAGACAGGCAGAGGTTGGTCCCTTCTCCCAGGCAGCCAGCACCAGAACAAGAGGACACAGTCTCAGGCTGCGCCAGGGGAAGTTCAGGCTGGAGGTCAGGAGGAAGTTTTACACAGAGAGAGTGATTGCCCATTGGAATGGGCTGCCCAAGGAGGTGGTGGAGTCACCATCACTGGAGGTGTTCAGAAGGAGACTTGATAGGGTGCTTGGTGCCATGGTTTAGTTGATTAGGTGGTGTTGGATGATAGGTTGGACTTGATGATCTTGAAGGTCTCTTCCAACCTGGTTTATTCTATTCTATCTCACACTATTTCCACCTCCTATGAAATCCACTAAAACATGGGTTTGAAAAGAGCTGGGTTTAAGGATACAGAAATACTCCACAAAGTAGCTGTAGTGCCTCAACCTGGGGAACAGCTCAGGAATCTTCTTTAGCACTGGAAACATTACAGAAGGAAGCAACAAAACATAATGAGTATTAAGAAATACATTGAGGTATGATGCTGTGAAGTATCCTTTAGCTCCTTTGCCATTTCCTTTTAATGCCAAGATGCTGTTGAGCATTTTCCAGCTCCTTCAGGTTCCCTTTAACATTGCATTTTCCTTCAGAATCTGCATGCAGATCAGTCAGTTGACACAAAGCTTCAGCAGGTGGTGATGAATTAGAGTTTATAGGTTTAGATCTAGTCAGGAAAAGCCCAAACAAAAAGAAACAAGCAAACAAAAAAAGTCAGAAAACAAAGCTACCAACTCCCTCCCTCTCCATTCCCAAATCTCTGGGTGCAGCAGCAGCAGTTCACATCTGCCCAAGCACAGGAAGGAATGTTTCAGGAAGAGCAGATTCCTGCTATCCAACAGGAAATACTTCATAGAATGACAGAATCAGAATGGTTTGGGTTGGAAGAGACCTCTGAAAGTCATTTAGTGCAAGCCCCTCTGCAGCAAGCAGGGACATCCTCAACGAGATCAGGCTGCCCAGAGCTCTGCCAAGCTTCATCTTGACTATCTCCAGGGATGGGGCCTCGACCACCTCCCTGGACAACCTGTTCCACCACCCCCACAGTAAAGAGCTTGTTCCTCGTATCCTCTAGTCTGAAGCCATTGTCCCTCATCCTATCCCTACAGGACTTTGCAGTCTCTCTCCATCCTTCTTGTAGCCCCTTCAGGTACTGGAAAGCTGCTAATGTCCTTGGTAGCAGGGGTGCTCCAACCTCCTGATCATCTTCATGGCCCTGCTCTGGACCCTCTCCACCAGGTCCACATCATCCCTGTCCTGAGGGCTCCAGAGTTGGCTGCAGTACTCCAGGTGAGGTCTCACCAGGGCAGAGTGAAGTGGCAGAATCCCCTCTCTGGATCTGCTGGCAACACTGCTCTGCACACAGGTCACCAGAGGGACTTGGAAGAAGGCAGCTGCAGCTGTGCACTCTGTGCTCCCTTCTGTTCCATGCCTTGAACACTGACAGAAGTGGGATATACCGCTGGGGAGTCTCTTGTTCTCCTCAGGCAGCCCAAAGGATGGCAACATGAGAACCTGCACTGCTCCTTCTCTAGCCTGAAAGGCTGCTATCAGCTCTAGCAACATTTCTTGAGCATGTAGGTGCAGAAATGCTAAAGAAAGGTGAATCACCCATGCAGAAACACTCGAGTCTGTTTAGCATACTCAGCATGAAGTGTGTTCCCCTTCAAACCATGAAAGAAACTACAGTTTTCATCTCTGGTGCTTCTGCCAACATGAGGAATTCTCATCTGTAAGTAGGGTAAAGGGCTTTTACCATACACTTCTGTGTGGTGGATACAATTCATTCCTACCCAAAGCCATCTGTCCTCTTCTTTGCCTGCATGCACTTCTGTGCTGAACACCTCAAGCTCTTTTGAGGTTTACTGGACCCCAGAACAGTGCAACCCAAAGCACTGAGCCTTTTGTCTCAGACAAGCAAAAACACACTCAAATCCATCTTGAGACTATCATTAACAAACTGTTAGCAGCTGATCATTTAAAACATAATTTGATTTTAGAAGAACATAGGGGGAGTTCAAAGTGAAAATCACTGTGGGGTTTTACACAGAGATAAGTTAGGAGTTAAATCACTGTGGGGTTTTTACACACTGGTAAGTTAGAAGATAAATCACTGTGGGGTTCTTAATCACTTGAAACAGGTTAGGTATTTCCCCCCTCACCCCCCAGCATTCATTCCCTCACAAGAGAGTCTATTTTAATGACACTAACAGACAGAAGTTAAACTTTTGATTCTAAGCTGGGATTTCAGGATACTCTCAAATCCTGCTCTTTATTTCAAGGCTTCTGCCACAAGGTTCATCAAATGCTACCAGGAGAGGTCTTTAAGGGTGTTAATTGACTAATTCATAGTATAACAGTAGCAGTCAGGGTTGGAAGGGACCACAAGGATCAGCCAGTTCCAACCCCCCTGCCATGGGCAGGGACACCCCACACTAGATCAGGCTGCCCAGAGCCTCATCCAGCCTGGGCTTAAACACCTCCAGGGACAGGGCCTCGACCACCTCCCTGGACAACCCATTCCAGGGCTTCACCACTCTCATGGGGAAGAACTTCCTCCTCACCTCCAGCCTGAATCTCCCCACCTCCAGCTTCATTCCATTCCCCCTAGTCCTATCACTACCTGAGATCCTGAGCAGTCCCTCCCCAGCCTTCCTGTAGGCCCCCTTCAGATACTGGAAGGCCACAATTAGGTCACCTCGGAGCCTTCTCTTCTCCAGACTGAACAGCCCCAACTCCTTCAGTCTGTCCTCACAGGAGAGGTGCTCCAGCCCTCTGATCATCCTTGTGGCCCTTCTCTGGACACCTTCTAGCACCTCCAGATCCCTCTTGTAATAGGGGCTCCAGAACTGGAGGCAGTACTCCAGGTGGGGTCTCACCAGAGCCGAGTAGAGGGGGAGAATCACCTCCCTTGCCCTGCTGGCCACACTTCTCCTGATGCAGCCCAGGATCTGATTGGCTTTGCGGGCTGCAAGTGCACACTGAGAGCTCCTGTTGAGCTTCTCCTCCACCAGCACCCCCAAGTCTCTCTCCTCAGGACTGCTTTCCAGCCAGTCACTGCCCAGCCTGGATTTGTGCCTGGGGTTGCCTCGACCCAGATGCAGGACCCTGCACTTGGTCTTGTTGAACTTCATGAGGTTGTCATGGGCTCACCTCTGCAGCCTGTCCAGGACCCTCTGGATGGATCCCTTCCCTCCAGCTGTCTGCTGCACCACACAGCTTGGTGTCATCAGCAACCCTGCTGAGGGTGCACTCAATGCCACTGTCCATGGCACCCACAAATATGTTGAACCAGACAGGTCCCAGGACTGATCCCTGAGGGACTCTGCTTGTCCCTGGCCTCCACTGGGACATGGAGCCATTGACAGCCACTCTTTGGGTGCGGCCATCAAGCCAGTTCCTTATCCATCTAGTGGTCCACCCATCAAACCCATGTGTCACCAGTTTGGAGATGAGGATGTGGTGTGGGACAGTGTCGAAGGCTTTGCTCAGGTCCAGTAAAATCCTCTAATTCTTAGAGGATTTTACTTTTTAACCACTTCCACTGTATTTATAATATCAAGAACTCTAATGAAACCAAGAAGATACCAAAAAAGGGCTCCAGATGCTACTGTAAAGAATTTCGCCAGCTAAAAAAAAAACCCAAACCTCTCCACGTGTTACAAGTCAGATGCTTTGAAACAAAGCTGGCTGGCTGCTTTGGTTTTAATTGTCTTTATTTTTAAGCTAGAGAGATACCACAGAAAGATAACTCCCATTATAATTACCATGTAAGGAAGATAAGTTTTACTTGCTAGGATTGCTTCCCTGGGGGTTGCAATGGCAACTGACACAAAGGAATGGTCCAAGCTGATAACAAAATGCATTATGCAGGCTGCATATTAAGACCATTACAACACATAATAAGTACCATCCCTCTGTAGCATAAAACTGCAACTGGAAACCCTAAGTTTTGATTTCATTTATTCCACCATCAAGGAATTTGGCTTTTTAACTTGGCATTTACTGCAGACATTCTGCAAAGGGGACAGCAACCTGCTTGCGAGCATCCAGCACGCCAGCGGTCTCATCGCCTTGGATGACAGAACTGAAGACTGCAAGCACCAAAGCCACAGCTTCATGCTGAGCCAACCAGCTGACAGCAGCACCAAATCTCTTGGTTTCTCAGCTCCCCAAGTACACTTGGTTTTGGCATTAATAATACAGGTGGCCAGTCCAACACACACGCCAGCAGAGCAGCAGGAATAGCCACGCTGAATTTCAGAGTGGGAGTTAAATCCTGTCTCCATACCTGCCTGCCACACCAGATGGCCAAGATTCACAACCAGGAAACACAACATGAAAGGATAGGAAACCCAGGATGGCTGTTGCTACCCACAGTGGCACAGAAATGCCACCTTCACCAAAGAGGATACTGGGTGCCCCACAGGCATGCTGCTAGGCCAGAAGGCAGACACACAAAGCTAGGGCCAAGTGACATCCACTCTGCAGTCAGAACATGTCTTTGGAGGACCTGTGTCCTCATCACATTCAAAGTCTTCTCCAAAACCAACTCAAGCAACCAGGACATCAGTGTCCCTTCATAAAGTAGTGGAGTGCCCCAGGGATCAGTGCTGGGGCCCATGCTCTTTAACATCTTTATTGATGATCTGGATGAGGGCATTGAGTCCATCGTCAGTAAATTTGCTGATGACACCAAGCTGGGGGCAGGAGTTGATCTGCTGGAGGGTAGAGAGGCTCTGCAGAGGGACCTGGACAGGCTGGACAGATGGGCAGAGTCCAAGGGCATGAGGTTGAACACATCCAAGTGCCAGGTTCTGCACATTGGCCACAGCAACCCCATGCAGAGCTACAGGCTGGGGTCAGAGTGGCTGGAGAGCGGCCAGGCAGAGAGGGACCTGGGGGTGCTGGTCGATGGTAGGCTGAACATGAGCCTGCAGTGTGCCCAGGCAGCCAGGAGGGCCAATGGCATCCTTGCGTCCTGTGTCCAGTTCTGGGTCCCTCAGTTTAGGAAGGAGGTTGACTTGCTGGAAGGTGTCCAGAGAAGGGCAACAAAGTTGGGGAGGGGCTTGAAATACAAGCCCTGTGAGGAGAGACTGAGGGAGCTGGGGTTGCTTAGCCTGGAGAAGAGGAGACTCAGGGGTGACCTTATTGCTCTCTACCTGAAGGGGGGTTGTAGACAGGCAGAGGTTGGTCTCTTCTCCCAGGCAAGCAGCACCAGAACAAGAGGACACAGTCTCAGGCTGTGCCAGGGGAGGTTCAGGCTGGAGGTTAGGAAGAAGTTCTACACAGAGAGAGTGATTGCCCATTGGAATGGGCTGCCCGGGGAGGTGGAGGAGTCACCATCACTGGAGGTGTTCAGGAGGAGACTTGATGGGGTGCTTGGTGCCATGGGTTAGTTGATTGGGTGATGTTGGTTGATAGGTTGGACGTGATGATCTTGAAGGTCTCTTCCAACCTGGTCTGGTCTATTCTATTCACACTCAAATAACTCCACTTGGTCTGCAAAAAATCCTGAGTGCTGGCATAATTTTGCACTCACCTGCTGGAAAGTTCAGCTGTTTAAGGAGTCAGACCCCAACAAATCAGAGAATCACAGAATTGTCAGGGTTGGAAGGGACCTCAAGGATCAGCCAGTTCCAACCCCCCTGCCATGGGCAGCGACACCTCACACTACAGCAGGTTGTCAATCTTAAAAGACCTTTCACAGAGGCCCTGTTAAACGCCTAAAAAGGAGCCAACACCAATCAGCTCAAAAAATACCTTGCTAATTAAATTAGAAACTGGTGGTAAGGAAAAACTCCCTGCTGAAATTTCCACCTTTCCTTGCCCAATTTGTTTCAGGACAGGGGGCTCATTACCCCTACCTTCTCCTCCTTTCAAGCATCTAGTTCTCAGTATTGTTTGAACTTGTCACATTAAGATGGGTTTTTTTCCCCCTTTAAATTATTAAAAAAAAAAGCTTCCTTTTATTCACAATTCACAGCTTCACAACATCTGTCAACAATCCAACAAGCACACCCTACAGCTTTTTCCCCCCAGTCTCTTAAGGTCTTGTTCCCCACTGCTTCAGTCTGTCGCTTACAAACTGCAGGTTCCTTCCCTGCTCTGAAAACTTTCCAGTTGGCAGATATCTGCCCACAGAAGTGCAAATCAAGAGTACTGAAGATCAATACCTGGCACAGCTGAACAGTATGAGATGACCACCAGCTTCAGTAACTAATACTGCAGTCGTTTGCAGATGATTGTCCTCTAAGTCCTCCCCTCAAGCGCTGACAAAAATAAGGGCCACAGAAGGCAACAATAGGATGGCTTCCCTCTGCCCATCATCAGGAGATTACTCAGACTTTGATTTTGCACCATCTGGCAAAGCCTCCCAAGAGGGAGCTAATTTACTCTTGAACCTCTTGGTTTACTACTATACCTTTGCTAACTACAATTAGGAAGTGTTTTCAGAAGCAGGGGCAGGGGAAGAGGGGGAGAAATAAGATGATGCTTTTCTGGGCCTCATTCCACTTCAGAAATTTTCACTGTCCCAAACTCGAAAGCATTCAGTTACATTTAATCCAGCATCTGGAACTCAGATTTGGAGTCATATACCCAAGAGCTTTGCATTCTTGCTTTAAGGAAAGAAGCTACAGTGAGCATTGGTAAGATTGCACAGCCACAAAAAAAAATCTCTGCTGTCAAACAAAGCTTCCAGAAAAATTGCATTTCTCCAGCAGCAGCTTTTAATGCCCCAAGTGCTTTGTTTACAACAGCAGCTAGAACTGGTATCTCAACTTACTTATCACAGTCAGGATCTGGTCAGGACAAGAAGACCCTGCACTGCCAGATTTCTGCAGCCATCCTTTGTCATGGCTTCAGTGTTGTCTATCACTCAAGAAGGTCCTAATGTCAATATTATGCTGCCATAATCGTAGGTAATGATGCAACAGCAGATAATAAAAAGCAAGCCACCTAGCCCATTCAGGGCTCAAGGAGTGAATGACAGCAGCTGAAACAAGAGCCATTAAACTCTGACCACTTGTGTTTATCCTCAGCTATCCACCAGCAGCAATTCCCCCAACAGGATAGTGTTTTCCTCTTTCCCTATCTCAGCCACTGGTAGAATGGAAACAAACAAGTTGTACAACTAGATCAGCTGCCACGGATCTCTGCTGCCCAAGGCACACTACCACAACCTTCCAGCCCATGTTAAGACTCAGTGTTTGGGTGGGAACAGAAAAATCAAGCTCTCTTTTCCATGAGGCAGCAGTGCCATGTTACACCTAAACCAGGCACCAACCCCAGCCTGGGCATATCTGTCTACTGCCAAGTGCCTGAAGTTCCATCTCCTGCCTATAGAATGGTTTGGGTTGGAAAGGACCTCAAAGATCACCTTATTCCAACCCCCTCTGTCACGGGCAGGGACACTTTTACACTAGACCAGGTTGCCCAAAGCCCCACCCAACCTACCTCTCCACACCTCCACAACCTCCCTGGGCGACCCACCCCAGTGTCTCACCACCCTCACAACAAGGGAGTCCTGCCTAACATCCAATCCAAATCCAGCTTCTTCCAGCTCAAAACTATTCCCCCTATCACTATATAGCATGCTTGCACCACTTCTTTCATGCCACAATTCTGTGCTCCCATGATGCAAAAGGCTCAGGAAGCATAACTGATAGAAAAGAAAAACAATCCTGAGGAATTGAAACCAGCCAGCTCCTGCGAGTTGAGCTCCATGAACTGACTCACTGCTGGGTCAAAGAGGCACCGCTCCAAGGGTGGGAAGGGCAGCTGAACTGCCTCCTTTCAAAAGCTGACCAACAAGATTCATCATATTCACTGGGGTGAGCTTAGGCTTCCCTTGTATCAGCTCTGGTAACTGCATGGCTAGGGCAGAAGGCAGATTCACTCACTTATCCAGCTGAACACTCCTGTACCATGCCCTCCCCTCAGCAAGCTCCTCTGATCATACCAGCATATGATCACTAGAGGTACCACAAAGGAGAAGGGGGGAAAAAAACCCCACACAATCAAGATAGTACTTTTCAGCTCCAGATCAGTTATACCACCCTAAGCTTTGAAACCACAGAATAAAGTTTGTTAAAATACAACAGAAAGTAGGGGAGAACGTGTCCAGAGAAGGGCCACGAGGATGAGCAGAGGGCTGGAGCACCTCTCCTATGAGGACAGACTGAAGGAGTTGGGGCTGTTCAGTCTGCAGAAGAGAAGGCTCCAAGGTGACCTCATTGTGGCCTTCTGGTATCTGAAGGGGGCCTACAGGAAGGCTGGGGAGGGACTTCTCAGGTAGTGATAGGACTAGGGGGAATGGAATGAAGCTGGAGGTGGGGAGATTCAGGCTGGATGTGAGAAGGAGGTTCTTCCCCATGAGAGTGGTGAAGCCCTGGCACAGGTTGTCCAGGGAGGTGGTCGAGGCCCCGTCCCTGGAGGTGTTTAAGAGCAGGGTGGATAAGGCTCTGGGCAGGCTGATCTAGTGTGGGGTGTCCCTGCCCATAGCAGGGGGGGTGGAACTAGATGATCCTTGTGGTCCCTTCCAACCCTGACTGATACTATGATACAATGTAGAGGCAATGGCTTCAAACTAGAGAAGAGTAGATTTAGATTGGATGGGTTAGGAACATCCAGTCTAAATCTAAACTTGTTAGGAACAACTTCTTTGCCACGAGGGTGGTGGAACACTGGCACAGGTTGGCCAGGGAGGCAGTTGAGGGCCCATCCCTGGAGATAAGCAAGGTCAGACTCGATGAGGCTCTGAGCACCCAGCCAGCACTGCCAAAGGTTTGATTTCAGCTTTATGCTCATGTTAGCTTCAGCATTCTGACCAATTTTTACTCCCACACTGGATGAAGTTTCATTTAAACTTCAAGTTGAATCATTACATGAATGGCCTTTCAAGGCACAAGACAGAAAAAGAGGTAACATTTCATACATTGTTCTTCTAACAACCCGCCTGCCCTAACAGAGGGACAACCACTGGCACCAGTACCAACATCCATGCGCCCTCACATGTCCCTCAGCACCTACAATGCTTTTTCAGACAAATGCCACACCAGAAATTCTGCCACCACCAGTGCCTTGGGCTGTGTTTCTGCAAGGCCTCTTTGCAACAACATTACTGCATGATAAACTGATTTCCTCACAGAATAGGACTATTTTGATTGGAATTTGATCAAGTGCTGCTGCTTCGTGGCTCACCACTCACCAACAACACGAAGGAGCATGCCTTATCTGTCTATCTAGTTTGCATTTCTCTTTTCCTGGTCATTGTTCCTGTCATGCTTTACCCCAAAGCACTGGGAAAAGCTTCACACATGATATTCTGAGAGCATGCTTCTGAGATCAGTCACCTCTTGATCTTTTTTGTGGTCAAACGAAAAACAAGCCTGATGCATTTTATTTCTTTCTTCAGCTCCTTCATCTGCTGCAAGATGCAATCTTTCCATTTAGAAAGCTCTATTTTAGAAGTGCTGACACAAAACCTAGGTACTGGATCTTAATATTGATCTCCCCTAAAGCTGCAGGGGGTCATAGGAGGGAGAAATCTCCCTGATGTTTTAAATCAATCCTCACCTGCTTGTAAGTCCTAACATGTTTATTATTCAGGTTAAAAAATACCAACCAACCAGCCAGCACACAGTCATTACATGTAAAAACTAGGGGGGGGGGGAAGCCACTCAAAACCCTCCATCATCAGATGGGATTTTTACTATGGATAAATAAAATTTCTAAGTCTTCTATGCTACTCAGAAATAATTCAGTTCTATTTCAGTTGCTTAAACGCTTCTGAATGCAACACCCTTGCTGCTGCTGTTCTGTAATACTGCTTCCAAAAATACTTGCAAATGCATCCTGAATTATCACTGCACTTAAGTGACAGAAATCTGGCGTGAAAATGGCCACAGAAAGAGTCACTTGAAAACAAGATACAGGGCTACAGCCATCAGAGGACAGACCTCTCCCGAGTGGCTTTAAGAAGGGCTACGGGGCAGCAGACCAACCGCTCTGTGCAGCAGCACTGCCAGTCCAGTTGGGGTGAGACTGGCAAGTTTTTGTGCAGCATACTTAGAAGCCTGGAGCAGCACAGATACACTAAAAGCAGAAGCCTAAGTGGGTGCCCACTAAGCTTTTGTGGGCAGGAAGTCCAGGATGTACATCAGAACGAGGTTTGGCTAGGCTTGTGTTTTGCAGACCAGCAGCTCAAAAGTGTCAAAAGAAAAGGGCGTACCTACTGTCTTCTGAGATGCTTGGGAGCCTTCTGGTTACTTTTTAATGTAATACTAAAAGTGCCCCAACTTAAAGGAGCTTCAGAGCCATGCTCATGCAACACAGCACCCAGCCGGTTTTGCAGGGCAGCCCAAATAAACCGAAGCAGAAGGCAAACCAGCAAGTTACATAAGCAAACACCGATTTGGTTCCTTCCAAAGCACAAGGGGAGAAGAGCTGCCTGATGACAACACAGAGCTACCACCATGCAGCCATCAAACCAAGGCTAGCAACAAAGGAGAGTCCACTTTGACTCACACCTGGCACACGTGAACCTCGCTCTGACACGGTGAGCAGGAAGTCTCTGGTTTCTGTGAACCCAGTTTCTGGCCCTCGCAGTTGAGAAATGCCTTTGCCTCACCCATGCCACCATCCCCACCTCTGTAAGACATCTGTTCCATAAACATCAGTTCCAGACTCATTCAAACCCTGCTAGGAAATGGCTTGTGGCCGCCTCCAGCTCTACGCTACCCCGGATTTGAATTACTAATTTAAACGAGACTTAACTAAACTGCTTAAATGGTGACTAAGTGCCATTCTAATTACAGAGGAACACATTTGCAATTAACTAGCTTATTTCAGGAGCTAGAGCACGAAGCTACAGCAAACAGAACGTCGCTCATACATACGCATCTCTGGTCTAGACAGGTTAAGTGAAGAGTCTGGCAATAAATTGCAGCTAAAAATGTATGTCACACTACAGTGCTGAGGCGAATTCTCCCTCCTGAACCTTCTCTGAGTCAAATTTTCCTTCACTGGCTTTATGTTTAAAATGAGGTTTTCAGTTGGTAGCTACTGGATTATTTGACAACTTAATGGGGATTTTAAGATACTACTGAAAACGCTGCTGCTACAGCAGCAGCACTGAGCCTCCAGAACTGAAGGAATTAAAATACCAGAAGAGCCTGACCCAAGGAAAGCAGTAATGAGAGTATCACTTAGTTGCCATCCAGCTAAAGAAAAAAGAGTCCTACTGTGCACATTTAGACATTTGTACACTCACCCCCCCCACCAAATCTATTGTATTTTAGTTTCCAAAGATGACATGTCTGACCCTTTATTTCTGCATAAGACAATCAGGTTTTTATCCATACACACACACAGTTTGTTTGTCACACTGAGCATTCATCTGAAGCACCATTTTAACTGAGACTACTCACTTGTCCTTGTGGGCAAACTGAAGGAAATGCTGGGAGTTATTATCAGCACTCAGATTGATATGCACAGTCCTGGCTGCATTTGACTCAACTTCACAATCACCAAGCAACAACCCCTTCCTCCACAGCAGCAAATGCAGACCAGGTGATGTTCTTCTATTGTTTCAATTCAGGACCCATCAAAGACAAGGCAATAAGTGACCTTTAAAGCAGTGGCTTTTTGAAACCTGCCCTCCTCTTTTATTGAGTTCTGTTATTCACATCAGCTAAGTAAATAAATATAGAAACGCAGTCATAGAATAGTCACAGAATAAACCAGGTTGGAAGAGACCTTCAAGATCATCATGTCCAACCCATCAACCAATCCAACCCACCTAAACAACTAACCCATGGCACCAAGCACCCCATCAAGTCTCCTCCTGAACACCTCCAATGATGGTGACTCCACCACCTCCCCAGGCAGCCCATTCCAATGGGCAATCACTCTCTCTGTATAGAACTTCTTCCTAACATCCAACCTAAACCTCCCCTGGTACAGCCTGAGACTGTGTCCTCTTGTTCTGGTACTGGCTGCCTGGGAGAAGAGACCAACCTCTGCCTATCTACAACCTCCCTTCAGGTAGTTATAGAGAGCAAGAAGGTCACCCCTGAGTTTCCTCCTCTCCAGGCTAATCAACCCCAGCTCCCTCAGCCTCTCATCCAAGGCTAGGAGACAACAATGCTCTTGCACTCCCAACTCAGAGCTGAAGATGCTAATTATCTCAGAGAGCAAACAAGGCACAAACAATACCAACTAAGCAGGGAGCAAGTGAAAGATATCAAACACTAGATAAAAAAATAATTAATAAAACTAAACAACACATTTTCCCCCATTTCCTAACAATTAAAATCTATGGATATATAACTTTATATAACTTCAAAACATAGGTAGTCGGAATTCTGAGAAATACTTCACAGTAATATTTGTTATCTCAGTGCAAGTTTACAGAACCACAGAATGTCAGGGGCTGGAAGGGACCTTGAGAGATCATCCTGTCCAACTCCCCTGCCAGAGCAGGATCACCTACTCAGAAATTGAGTTATCAGCATTGAAATGCAGCTACTACTACTACCAAAAGAAAAAGAGGTAAAAATCTTGCCGAGGAAGGTATGGTCTACCTTTCAGCCAAGATACACAGCAGTGGCCCATCTGACTTCCACGGGAGCTGAGCCTGCACATTCACACAAGCTGACATATTTTTGGTCCCAATCTTACTAGAGACTGTAGGTATTTCTACATATGGAAGCACTTCTTTCACTGAGCACAACTTAAAGCCACTGTTAGTCAGAGGGAGAGTCAAGGGAAAATAAAATAATAATAAAAACCCCAACAAACCACCCCAAGAAAACAGATACTTCTGACAGCCCTCTGCTCACTGATTTTTCATCTGCAGGAGGCAGCAGACAAACTGCACGCAGAAGATTCTTGAACGCCGTCTTTCACAGGACTGCATTTGTACATAGCTGGTTCGGCGTGAAGTCAGTAACTTCCCGCTGCAGTAAGTTTAGCTGCTTCTCCTTAAGTTGCCCATGCAAAAACTTCCACACGTAATCGCCCCTTTCCCCAGGCATCCTCCCCACATCACTGAGCGACTCTCCCATTTATTCTGCAAGCCCTGGGCTGCCAAGAAAGAGGATCAGAGGGAGAGCGCTGATAAAGCGGAGCATAACGTTTCGCGGGGGGAGGGGGGGAGATGGCCGTTGGCAAATTGCAGTTTTTAACATCTAACATTTTCTTTTTTCCCCATCGTATTTTACACGAGACCGGCCGAGTCCCCGGCCCCGTCCCGCTGCAGGGGCTGGAGGCAGCCGGGGCAGCGCGGGCGGGCGCCCCGCCGAGGCGGCGACCGGCAAATGAAAGCCAGACCCCAGCGGCACAAAAACCTCCGCAAAAATAACAAAAAACAACCTCTAGATTTTTTTTTTTTTAAAAATTATTATTTTTTAAAGGTGGAGAGGCAGGCAGGAGGCCGGCGGGCCAGCACCGTGCGGTGCGCTCGGCCCTCGCCCGCTGCCACACACGCAGCCACCCGCGCAGCAGCAGCACCGCCACCGCCACCGCCGCCCCCTTCCCCTTCCTCCTCCTCCTCCTCCCCTCGGCGCCGTGATTTCGGTCCCACCCGCTCCCTCTCCCCGCATATTTGAAGGCTGCTTTAATTCCTGCAGCGAATTCCTCCCTCCCAAATTTGGGCGCACAAGGAGAAAAGGGGAGGAGGGACAGGGATGGAGGGGGAAGGGGAGAAAGCAAGGGAGAAGAAATATCTCCGGCATTCTCCGCGCCTGGCTCCCCAGCTCCGCGCAGGCATTATACAATTTCGGCGAGGCAGGAAGTGACTGCGGAGGGGGGGCGGGCGGGGGGGGATGGCGGCGGCAGGAGGGCTTGGAGCCGCATCCGAAGAGGAGAAAGGCGGGGGACGGCAAGAAGGACCGGGGGGCCCCGCGGCGGGACCGCCGCTCGGCAGCCGATCCCCGCCGCCGGGATGGGGCAGGGGACCCAGCGGTGCCCGCTGCACCCCTCCCCACCCCGCTCCTTCTCCCACCCACCCATTATGGAGATCCCCGCGGCCGCAGGCTCCCGCCTCGGACTGTCACGGTGTGCCCGCGGTTCGGCCCCGGGTTGGAAACTCACCCATGGCGCTGGCCGGTGGCGGCGGTGTTGCTGCCGCTGCTGACGCTGGGCTCCGGCTGGCTGCCCGCCCTCCTTCAGCCGCGGCGGCACCGAGCGGGCCGCCCCCTCCTCCCCGCGCACCTCCCGCCAGCCAACCCGGCGGCGGCCGCCGCGGCTATTCTCCAACGCCTCCTACGCCGACTCCGCCAAGGGGCCGCGGCCCTTCCGCACGGCGACTACACGCGCCCGCTCTGGCAGCCGGACGGACTTAGCGGCTCGGCTCCGCTCCTGCCGCCGCCCGCGCCTGCTCCTCCTTCTCCCTCGCCGCCTCCGCCCCGCACACGCTCGCTCCTTGCCCGCCTCCCCGAGCACGCAGTAGCAGCAGCGGCTTCCGGCTCGGCGTGGGGCTCTCCGCGGTCCCCACGTCTCTACCTCCGCCCCTCCCTCCCAGCCCGCGATTTGTCTCTTATTTCCTCCCGCTCCTTGTCAAAGAAAAGAGGGACCGCTCGGAGGCCATTTTGAAGCCGGGCAGGCTCGGAAGCGCGAACGCCGCACGGCGGGCTTTGCCCGAAACAAATATGGCCACCGACATTGACGGGCTGCGTGAGGCGGCTACACCGCCCCCTCCTTCCTCCAGGGCTATTCTCGTAGTGCCTTTAGTTCGTACGCGCCTTGCTGAGCCAAATGAGTACTGCGGCGCCTTACGCTTCCTCCGCCCGCCCGCTCACGCAGTTGGCGTACAAGAGGACGGCAGGCGAGGGGCACCCAGAGACGAGGGCACAGCCCCTCCGCTCGCCCGGCTTTCCCGGGCCCGCTGCAGCCGGTTGGCGCTGAGCGCTCACCTGCCACAGCTCCAGCGTACCCGCCCCTGAATGAGGCGTTTGGGTCCCATTCATAACCGCCGCCTCATTCACTGAGCCGCCGCCCAGGGCGCGGAGCCGTTCCCGGTCGCCTTGCGGGCCCCAGCGGCTAACGCGCCAGCCCGTCCCGGCCGGGGTATGGAGGACTATCCCTGTCTCCCCGCCGTGGGTTGTCCGGCTGCCCGTCTCCGCCAGGTGTGGGCTCTGAGGCGGGGAGATGAAGGCGCCACCGGGCTGATCGTTTCCCTGCCGTCAGGCCCGCAAGCGGCCCAAGCCTGGCCTTTCTTGTCATCAGCAAGCGATCGTTTGGTGCCCACGTCCCTCGAAATGAATGGCAACTCTTAAATGAAGGAGTGAACACCATTTCAACGCAGGCACCAGGCAGAATCCTTGTAGGAAGCCAAAGGGCACATGATGAGCATCCCAGTGACAAGCCCAGCTGCCTGGGCTGGTGCAGCATGTCCCCGAGAGCCTGACTTAGAGGATCGCAGGATGTTAGGGGTTGAAAGGGACCTCCGGAGATCATGGAGTCCAACCCCTCAGCCAGAGCAGGACCACATAACTTTCTTAGTGCTTTATTCAGTATTCCTAAGGTTGGAAGAGACCTCAAAGATCATCAAGTCCAACCTGTCACCACAGACCTCACGACTAGAGTAGGGAGGACACTACTGCCCAGTGCAGGCTTGAACTCACGACCTTCCCATTAAGGGTCTGATGCGCTACCAACTGAGCCCTATAATCCAGTGCAGGTCACGCAAGAACACATCCAGATGGGTCTTGAAAGTTCTCCAGAGAAGGAGTCTCCTCTGAAGCGCTGCTGTGACCAAAGGAGTGATGCCGCAAGAGGATGGACACTGAGAGAGGCAGAGAAGTTACTTCTGCCTTTCTTACTCCAACACAGGTCTCAGCATATTTCCTGCCCATATTTGGGACAGGCATCTTCGAAGCCTTTTAAACTCTGAGGTATCTGATGCCCAAACCGAAAGAGTGCAGGCCTGTATTTACGATGCATGATTTGAAACGTAGCGCTTTGGTGCTGGGGGTTTCTGAGCACGATCCCCTCCTTGCCCTTTCTTTCACACGAGGCACAGTGCACTTCTCTAAGAGGGAAAGGAATTTGGCCTGTGAGTATGTGAAACACATGCATTTGGTATTGTATCATTTCTTGCTGCCATTATTTAAAAGTGTGTTTTAAGAGCATGCCCTGGTATCAGAAGGGCAAAACCTGCAATTTTCTTTGCAGCAGCATAAGGGAAACATTCAACAATGTGATATTTCTGTAGCTGGAAGGACAGGAGCAAAAATCATGACACTAAGATTGTTCTTGTTTCTCACTGGTTAGGCCACACCTTGAGTCCTGTGTCCAGTTCTGGGCCCCTCAGTTTAGGAAGGAGGTTGACTTGCTGGAGCATGTCCAGAGAAGGGCAACAAAGTTGGTGAGGGGCTTGGAACACAAGCCCTGTGAGGAGAGGCTGAGGGAGCTGGGGTTGCTTACCCTGGAGAAGAGGAGACTCAGGGGTGACCTTATTGCTCTCTACAACTCCCTGAAGGGAGGTTGTAGACAGGCGGACATTGATCTCTTCTCCCAAGCAAGCAGCACCAGAACAAGAGGACACATTCTCAAGCTGTGCCAGGGAGGTTTAGGCTGGAGGTTAGGAAGAAGTTCTATACAGAGAGAGTGATTGCCCATTGGAATACTGTGATACTGTGATACTGTGAATGTGCTGCCTGGGGAGGTGGTGGAGTCACCATCATTGGAGGTGTTCAGGAGGAGACTTGATGGGGTGCTTGGTGCCATGGTTTAGTTGATTAGGTGGGTTGGATTGGTTGATAGGTTGGACACGATGATCTTGAAGGTCTCTTCCAACCTGATCTGGTCTATTCTATTCTATTCTATTCCATCCCATCCCATTCTTCCTTGTGTGATGCCTGATTTTTTGGGGGGTGCATCTGATAAATCCTCTTGATGGCAACAAGGCAAGTGCATCATGTTTTCAGAGAGGTATGCAGCCCTGCACACTGTGGTTGAGCACTGCTTAAGAACTGGAAGGGTTACAATTCACTGTGGTTCTTGGATGCCCAGGGGAAAGAGACTTTTATTATTGTTGGTCACAGAACTGCCAAATGTTATCTTGTAAATCTGTGTCTTTCACAATGGATGAGGTAAGAAATAACCTTTTTGGGTTTTTTTCCCTCCCTTTTCATTCTCTTTGGCTTAGGTGGTAATATCCATGGTGTTGAGGTATAGCTACAGTGCTCCTGTGGTTATTTGACTACCAAGACGAGACGTTTCACACCGCAGAAGTTGTTCACTGAACACAAAATGTGATCCCCACAGCTCTCCCATAAAAAAAATACAGAGTGGGAAAGCAAACAACACGAACTAGGCTCGTTCTCTCTCCCCTGGTAAGGGCTTCAGGTTGCTCAGAAACAGTTTCTTGGTTTTCAGATAAGCAGTGCTGAGGAAATAGGATATAACCCAACGGGCACTCTGAGCTGGGTAAGGAACTGGCTGGAGGGCCGAGCCCAGAGAGTGGTGGTGAATGATGCCACATCCAGCTGGCAGACAGTCACTAGTGGTGTCCCCAAGGGATCAGTGCTGGGCCCATGCTCTTTAACATCTTTATTGAAGATCTGGATGAGGGCATTGAGTCGATCATCAATAAATTTGCAGATGACAGCAAGCTGGGGGCAGGACTTGATCTGCTGGAGAGTAGAGAGGTTCTGCAGAGGGACCTGGACAGGCTGGACAGATGGGCAGAGTCCAAGGGCATGAGATTGAACACATCCAAGTGCCAGGTTCTGCACATTGGCCACAGCAACCCCAGGCAGTGCTACAGGCTGGGGTCAGAGTGGCTGGAGAGCGGCCAGGTAGAGAGGGACCTGGAGGTGCTGGTCAATGGTAGGCTGAACATGAGCCTGCAGTGTGCCCAGGTGGCCAGGAGGGCCAATGGCATCCTGGCCTGCATCAGGAACAGCGTGGCCAGCAGGAGCAGGGAGGTCATTGTGCCCCTGTACACTGCACTGGTTAGGCCACACCTTGAGTCCTGTGTCCAGTTCTGGGCCCCTCAGTTTAGGAAGGAGGTTGACTTGCTGGAAGGTGTCCAGAGAAGGGCAACGAAGTTGGTGAGGGGTTTGGAGCACAGCCCTGTGAGGAGAGGCTGAGGGAGCTGGGGTTGCTTAGCCTGGAGAGGAGGAAACTTGGGGGTGACCTTCTTGCTCTCTACAACTACCTGAAGGGAGATTGTAGACAGGCAGAGGTTGGTCTCTTCTCCCAGGCAAGCAGCACCAGAACAAGAGGACACAGTCTCCGGCTGCGCCAGGGGAGGTTTAGGTTGGATGTTAGGAAGAAGTTCTATACAGAGAGAGTGATTGCCCATTGGAATGGGCTGCCCGGGGTGGCGGTGGAGTCACCATCATTGGAGGTGTTCGGGAGGAGACTTGATGGGGTGCTTGGTGCCATGGGTTAGTTGTTTAGGTGGGTTGGATTGGTTGATGGGTTGGACGCGATGATCTTGAGGATCTCTTCCAACCTGGTCCTATCCTATCCTATCCTATCCTATCCTATCCTATCCTATCCTATCCTATCCTATCCTATCCTATCCTATCCTATCCTATCCTATCCTATCCTATCCTATCCTATCCTATCCTATCCTATCCTATTCGGTGGGGGTTGTCTTCCAAAAAGGGAAGGATGCTTTCAAAGTGACTTCCTTTGAAGTACAAAATTACATCGTGGCTTGATCAGCGGCGAAACAAAAGTGAGCTTGCACCCTGGAAATGCAGTGCAAAACTGGCACAGGCTTAATGAGGAAGCAAGATGCAAGCCAGTGGGTTTTATGTGAGGTTAATGTCCCATTTTTCTGTGTTGTGAATAGCCAGGGCAGGGAGGGGGTGGGTGGGTGGGGGGGTTGTCTCTTTTCAATGAATCATTTACAGGGTTAGGAAGATCTGCAAAATTGTGTTCACGTTGAGAAGAAATAAAGCAAATGCAAATGGGTCCCTGGGGGTTGAAGAATATTGTGTGCAATAGAATAGATCCAAACTTTTCTGTTCTGCTCTTCTTCCTTCAAAAAAAAACCAAAAACAAAAAGGAAAAGATGCCACTGAGTCTGCAGCAGAACTTTACAGAACTGCAATCAACAAGTCAATTTCAAGGCTCTTGGGATTCTGTTTTATTTGAGGGTTTTTTTTGACAGAAGAGGCAATTCCATGACTCTTGATTGATTTTGTGAAGTCAATCAAAAGCCTTACAAACATAAAGGTAGAACTCTACCTGAACCCAGCTCAGAATCCATCTGTGTTCTCCTTGTCTTTAATACTGGAAGAAAACTCCCTTCTCTTCCTTACAGAATCTGCTAACCAAAGCTGCTGCCAGGTTAGTTCCCAACCAGCCTGGCCAGTTTCAGCATCTTTTTGCCAGTGAGACATAGGAAGACTATTCTGTTTTCTCCTGCTGTTTGGATGCAAGCAGACATGACTCACTAGGTGAACTGGCACACAGCATTAGCTCCATCATGGCACGTGGCAGAAGCACCGTGCTGGTACCCTGTGGACTTGCTCTATTGCCTCCTGGGCTTGTTAGGGCATGTGGGGTATCTCCAGATGGAATTGTGGTTACTCAGTGGGTGCAATGCATGCAGCATCCTTCTGAGCTGCTGTGTGAGTGTGGCAGATCTTTGCCTACCCAAGCAATCCTTTGCCACAACAAGCAGTTTCTTTGTACCAACCAAGAAGAGTCCTAAACTCCCACTCCTGTAAACAATCTACTTGTAAGATAGGAGGCTGAGGATGCTCAGCACTAAATAATAAGCAGTGTATCCTTCAAACCCATCCTTAAATCTCAGCTTTGCAGCAATGTCTACCACTCTTTGCCCCCTGCTTGTCTTGCTGATCAGACACGTCTCCTCTCCTGGGACTTTGTTGCCTCTTTGACATCTGTTGCCCTTCACACTGGGTGACCTTTTTGTAAATGCTGCCATTTTGCTTTGTTTGCTGGCACAAGAAAATGGCCCCACACAATGGTCATACAAACAACAATGGGAGGAGGCATCTGGTGTCACCTCTAATTGGGCCCTGATGTCTTGTCCAGCAACCCTTTCCTCATTTGAGAGTTACCAAGTCAGTAGGGCCACTTGTCTGAATAAAGGTTTCCAGAATCAGGGCTGAATCTGTGGCTCTGTTCTGTATTCAGAGGAGGGCTGTCACCAAACAGAAAACCCTTGCAAGCTCCCAAGAAGCACAGTAATCCACTATCCCATCCTTGTTGTCTTTGGCTGCCACCTCCAACATTATTCTCTGAAGATGCAAATGAAGCAATGTAAACTCCATAGGCTCTTGGCTTCCTTTGAAGGCTTGCCATTTGCTGGTTTAAAATTTCCCTGCAACAGTAAAATAAATATATGTTTAGAAAAGGAAAGAAGAAAAGAAAAGAAAAAGCCATATTCAGAGCAAATGCTTCTGAAATGCTGTAGAAGTTCTGAACACAGGCTCCTATTGAACAATCACTACGGGAAGGGGTGGGGTGGGGTGGGAAAAAGACAGCAGCAGCTCTTGTTTTGTAGTGTGTTTACTGTATCGTCCTGGTATACATCCATCACTTCAATGATCTAAAGAAAGAGGCTTTGATAGATTATGGCCCAATGATGTGAGCCTTGGGAGAGGCACACACATGCACTTATTGTTGAAGGTGGAAAATGGTTGCTTTGTGCCACTGGTGTTGTGCAGAGGGGAATATAGGTCAGGAGAAGCAGGGAGGCAGCCCTGCCCTTAGTCATGCACTCGCCCCACTAAGTATTGCATTCTCAAGTAAGGTGAGACACGACCTTCATGGTGGTTTCTTTCAGCCTTGTGGAGGATTTGCAGCCCGGGCAGCACAGCAGCTTTCCAGCAGGGTGAAACTGTTTGAAACGTGCATCATCTAACACGGTGTTTGCATCACGTTCACAGGCGCAAGCCACTGAGCTGACAGACTGAAAGGGAACTGCTTGAAAGGGTCCAGCACAAAGACACTGAAGGCAGTGGAACATCTCCCTGCTGAGGACAGGCTGAGGGAGCTGCGGCTCTGTAGCTTGGAGAAGAGGAGCCTGAGGGGTGCCCTTATGCATGTTTGTAAAGATGTGCAGGGCAGTGTCAGGAGGACAGTGCTCAGTGATTCCAGTGACAGGACAAGGGGCAATGGGTGCAAGCTGGAGCAGAGGAGGTTCCACATGAACATAAGGAAAAACTTTTTCCCTGTGAGGGTGCCAGAGCCCTGGAGCAGGCTGCCCAGAGAGGCTGTGGAGTCTCCTTCTCTGGAAACTTTCCAAACCCACCTGGATGTGTTCCCGTGTGACCTGCTCTAGGTCATCCTGCTCTGGCAAGGGGGTTGAACTAGATGATCTTTCAAGCTCCTTTCCCCCCTTTCCTAACATTCTGTGATGTATTTCCTGTAGCAGGGAGCTGGGGCATTTTGCAAAGGCCCTTCTTAGCCTTCCACCCCTCCATTTGCAGGCAGCAGCAGCAGCAGCAGCAGCTGGGCTGCCAGGGAGCGAGGTGATTGTGTGCCTGTCCTTCCAGTTCTCCGTTTGTTTATTTGTTAATAAGTAAACCCCAGTGGGGCTGGGCAGATCTCAGTAAATCCTTATGAGGCTTTCTCTGTACCCCAATGTGTAATCATTAATGAGTGCTGCAGCTGAAGGTATTGCGATGGACTCTTGAGTCTGAGCAGACAGAGAGTGTGTTGGGTGGGCATGCAGGGGCTGCTCACACTGTCACTGCTGTGAGAGCAAAGCGCTCAGGGGTTGGGGCTCAGTGCCTGCTTACATGAGCAAGAGCTTCCCAGTGTGGCAGAAGGTACTGCTGTGTGACTTTGAGTAGCATGTTAGGGGGGGGAAAAAGTGTTTAGGCATGTAATGCAATGTGGCATTTCATTGCATTTCATTGCAGGAAAGGCACTGTGCCCTCCAAAAGCAAAATCATTTTTCTTAAGATCATAGAATCAGAGAATTGTCAGGGTTGGAAGGGACCTCAAGGATCAGCCAGTTCCAACCCCCCTGCCATGGCCAGGGACACCTCACACTACAGCAGCTTGCTCACAGCCACATCCAGCCTGGCCTTCAAAACCTCCAGGGATGAGGCTTCCACCACCTCCCTGGGCAACCTGTGCCAGTCTCTCACCACCCTCATGGGGAACAACTTCTTCCTAACATCCAATCTCAATCTACCCATTGCTAGTTTTGCTCCATTTGCCCCCACTCCTATCACTTCCTGACACCCTCAAAAGTCCCTCCCCAGCTTTCTTTTAGCCCCCTTCAGATACTGGAAGGCCACAATTAGGTCTCCTCAGAGCCTTCTCTTCTCCAGACTGAACAGCCCCAACTCCCTCAGCCTGTCCTCATAGCAGAGCAGCTCCAGTCCTCTGCTCATCCTTGTGGCCCTTCTCTGGACACCTTCCAGCACCTCCAGATCCTTCCTGTAACAGAGGCTCCAGAAGTGGACAGAGAGCTCCAGGTGGGGTCTCAGCAGAGCAGAGCAGAGGGGGAGAATCACCTCCCTGGCCCTGCTGGCTCTGCTTCTCTTGCTGCAGCCCAGGCTCTGGTTGGCTTTCTGGGCTGCAAGTGCTCACTGCTGGCTCCTGTTGAGCTTCTCCTCCACCAGCACCCCCAGGTCCTTTTCTTCAGGGCTGCTCTCAAGCCAGTCCCTGCCCAGCCAATATCAGTGCCTGGGATTGGCCTGACCCAGATGAATTAATGAGCTTGAAATTAATTTCCTGCATAAAAGCTGGACAGGGTTTTGGATATATATTTTTTTTTTCATTGCAGAAATAAACATTCTAGAACAAATAAGAGTGAAATATCACAGAATGGAAACAGATGGGTTCTGTATGTGCAGTACTCATCACTTTGTTCTCTTTACTGATATCAGAATGTTGTTTCTAGAAAAAAATCAAGTCAGTGATGGGTTCTGATAGGGAAGAAGTGCTGTGTGCCCTGCACTGCTGTGGGCCCAGCCCACTGGCTTTGTGTTTTCCAGCTGTCCACTTTCCATGAGAGGACATCTACATCACTGTGATACTGTGATACCCTAGGAACATTGAATTGGGCTTTGTCCCTGCAAACTCTAAAGAGATAGTGTGTCTAGTCCTTCAGGTTAGGCTGGAGGTGCCACATTGAGGCCTTGGTGCAAATCTTGGGCAGCTGAAGCCAAATGTTGCAGATGATCCTGCTGCTTATCACAGAATGCTGAGACTTCTTGGCATCTTAATCACTTTGCCACTTTGTTCTGTTTCCTTTACCTGGGAAAAAGGGACTCAAGCTTCTGACGCAGTTACTAGGCTACCTAGAATCTGGAGCCCTCTCCAAGCTCATCCTGAAGTGACATGTTCCTCCCTCCATAGTACAGACTGGACTGGTCTGGACCCTGCTCCCTCTGGCTAGACAGGTCTTGGGTCTATTGCTGCACCTACTCTTGGGGCCTGCACATGACTTGGCTCCCAGATCCACCTTTCAAGGTTGCACTTGGCACTTAAACAAATTGATTAAGCAAAATGAACTGCTTATCACAACCATCAGGAGTGCAGCACTTCACAGAGAGGAGGACTTGAACCTCCACACCTGCCTAATCTGCTGTGCATACACATGTGAACTCAGTCAGCCCAGCCTTCCTCATTTTCCTGACCAGCTGCTTTCTGTGAGGTTGGTGCCTCAGCACCAGAACCACCACCCTAAGCTTCCTGAAAGTGACCTCTTAGGTGTTCAATTGTACTTTCCAGGTTCAGATATTCCATCTGCTTTTGACCATTGAGTCCCTGCTTAGAGCCAGTTCTTGAACCCTTGGTCTGAACTCCACGAATTCAATCTTTACAGTTCAGTGTTTGGCTTTATCTTCTGCCTTTGTCAGAGGATGGCTTCTTTGTAGCTGTCTTTTGGGCTTTGGTGATGGTTTGTCTAGCAGCAGCCAGGAAGCTGAATCATAGCATGGCTCAGGGTGGAAGGGACCTCAGAGATCATCTGCTCCAACCTCCCTGCCATGGGCAGCGACACCTCTCACCTAGACTCAGCTGCTCAAGGCCTCATCCAGCCTGGCCTTCAACACCCCCAGGGAAGAGGCAACAAACCTGTATATGCTAATCCACCTGAGCTACTCCTTTATCCCCTGCAGCAAAAGGTGATCATTAAACACCTCTCAATAAGTAAAAGGCAAACCCATTTCTTTCCTTCTCAAGCCATGTGTAAGGCCTGGTGGTTGTTTACACATTCAGCTGACTGATGCCTGCAGCCACTGAGGCCACTGGGAATTTGGCAATTAGTTTTCAGGGTTATGCAAATTCCTACAGTCAAATCTGTCTGTTATTTGAAAATGAAAAAGAAACCCCACCTCAAAACTGTGTTCTCTAAGGCAACCACAGCCAGCTAAAATATGAATGTAAGGGCATGGAAGAATTCAAAAGGCATCAGAATTCAACCCAGCTGGTGCAACTGTAAGTGCATAGTATAGACACACCAAAAAAACCCCAACCCAACCCTGAAGCACAGATCAAGGAAAATGCTGAAACTTAATTTTAGTTACTTTTTCCATCCCTGTATCCTGCATCACACCATGCTGAACCTAAAATCATAGAATGGTCTGGCTTGGAAGGGACCTCCGGAGGTCATCCAGTCCAACCCCCTCTGCAGTCAGCAGGGACATCCCCAGCTAGATCAGGTTGCCCAGAGCCCTGTTGAGCCTCACCTTGAATATCTGCAGGGATGGGGCCTCAACCACCTCCCTGTTGCAGTGTTCCACCACCCTCCTGGTGCAGAAGTTGTTCCTGGCATCCAATCTCAATCTGCTCTTCTCTAGTTTGAAGCCATTGCCCCTCATCCTTCTTTACATAAGGAGCACAATGCTCAGTGGTTTTGCTCTGATGACTGAGCAATACTAGAACAGAGTTCTGAAAGAATCTCTTCTGTAGATGATTGGGATTGATGGTGGAAGCTAATGGCCTTTTTGGTGATCACTCCACTACAGAAGCCAAGAATATTTCAAGAGCCTCTTTCAAAGTAGATCCAATAGCATAACCCAAGACACATCCTCAGCACTGCAGATAAGGAAAGTTCTTGCATTGCTGTCACAACAGAAAGAGTGGTAGAGACTTTTTAAAGAATTCAGATGCTTGTTACAGAGCCAAACTTCAGGCTCAGTTCTTTCAGTGGATGCATTTTAAAGGCAAACACAATCTGTGTTAGTGCAGAAAAAATACAATAGAATAGAATTAACCAGGTTGAAAAAGACCTTGGGGATCATCGAGTCCAACCTCTCACCCAACACCATCTCATCAACTAAACCATGCAATGGGAATTACATAGAATAAACCAGGTTGGAAGAGATCTTCAAGATCATGGTGTCCAACCCTTCAACCAATCCAACCTACCTAAACAACTAACCCATGGCACCAAGCACCCCATCAAGTCTCCTCCTGAACACCTCCAGTGATGGTGACTCCACCACCTCCCCAGGCAGCCCATTCCAATGGGCAATCACTCTCTCTGTGTAGAACTTCTTCCTAACCTCCAGCCTAAACCTCCCCTGGTGCAGCCTGAGACTGTGTCCTCTTGTTCTGGTGCTGGCTGCCTGGGAGAAGAGACCAACCTCTGCCTGTCTACAACCTCCCTTCAGGTAGTTGTAGAGAGCAAGAAGGTCACCCCTGAGTCTCCTCTTCTCCAGGCTAAGCAACCCCAGCTCCCTCAGTCTCCCCTCATAGGGCTTCTGTTCCAAACCCCTCACCAACTTTGTTGCCCTTCTCTGGACTCATTCCAGCAACTCAACCTCCTTCCTAAACTGAGGGGCCCAGAACTGGACACAGGACTCGAGGTGTGGCCTAACCAGTGCAGTGTACAGGGGCAGAATGACCTCCCTGCTCCTGCTGGCCACACTGTTCCTGATGCAGGCCAGGACGGCACCAAGTGTCTCAGCCAGGCTCTTCCTAAACCCCTCCAGTGATGGTGACTCCACCACCTCCCTGGGCAGCACATTCCAATGGCCAATCTCTCTTGCTGGGAAGAATTTCTTCCTAACATCCAGCCTGAACCCCCCCGGCACAGCTTGAGACTGTGTCCTCTTGTTCTGGTGCTGCTTGTCTGGGAGAAGAGACCAACCCCCACCTGGCTACAACCTCCCTTCAGGTAGTTGTAGACAGCAATAAGGTCTCCCCAGCTCCCTCAGCCTCTCCTCACAGGGCTGTGCTCCAGACCCCTCCCCAGCTTTGTTGCCCTTCTCTGGACACATGGGGTTGGGAAACTTGGGATTGGGGTTTCTTTGCCCAATATCATAGATCTGCTTTATGAGACAAGACTTTTTTTCCCCCCAATTCAGGGTCACAAGGTCATTAAATATTCTTCTTGGACTAGCTAGCAGTGTGGACTCTTACAACTCAGGATGTTCCTAAGCTCCTTGCCAACAATTCTTCCCATTTTGCCTACCAGTTGGGTGTACTGCCCAATGTTCTGTAACAACCATGGTTAAAAGCTGTGCTTGGTTCTGGGGGAAGCTTGCACTGCTTAGTTACACATTGATAGCAGGTTTTGATAGCTAATCTAGTGCTAAATAAAACCTCCTTTCTTTGTTGGTGTGGTGTTTGTGTACATGGAATGCCTAGTTCATGTTTTAGGCACACAGGAGTGTGTGCAATGCCCATGCCTGCGTTCAGGTGTTGCTCATCCCCAGCAAAGACACTCTGATAGAAGCACTCTATTGGATGTGACACTCTGGCACAGGCTCCTTGCTGTGCACTCTGATTGCACTGAAGTGTCTCTCTGGAGAACTAGATGTTACTCAAAGAGCATTTGTTTGGGTGGAAAACAAATATTTGCTTCTGTTGTATCTCTTTTAAAAGTGGTTTGGCTCCTTTTATTACAAAAAGAATCACAGAGTGGCTCAGGGTGGGAGGGACCTCAGAGATCATCTACTCCAACCTCCCCACCATAGGCAGGGACGCCTCTCAACCAGACTCAGCTGCTCAAGGCCTCATCCAGCCTGGCCTTGGACACCCCCAGGGAGGAGGCAGCCACAACCTCCCTGGGCAGCCTATTCCAGAGTCTCACCACCCTCCTGCTGAAGAACTTCTTCCTCAGCTCCAGTTTAACCCTCAGCTTCAAGCCATTCCCCCTTGTCCTGTCTCTAGACACCCTCATGAAAAGTCCCTCTGCAGCCTTCCTGTAGGATCCCTTCAGCTATTGGAAGGCAGCTCCAAGGTCACCTTGGACTCTTCTCCAGGCTGAACACCCCCAGCTCCCTCAGCCTGTCCTCACAGCAGAGCTGCTCCAGCCTTTGGATCATCTTTGTGGCCTCCTCTGGACTCACTCCAAGAGCTCTGTGTCCTTCTTATGCTGGGGACACCAGAACTGGAGGCAGAACTCTCGAGGTGGGGGGGGGTCTCCTAAGTGCAGCAGAAAGGAGAAGGATGATAACAATATTTCTCTACCTGTGGTGCAGTATTACATAGGTCCTGCCAGTGTTGATTTGATCAGTCAGTCCAATACCTTCAGGTTCTTTAATTGCAATTTCTGAGCCAATGATCTCCCACTTTATATCATCTCATTTCTTGGTGGTTTTCTAGGGGGGGTTTTGTTGTTTGTTTCTTTTCTTTTTCTTCCTATTTATCTCAACTATTTAAAATATCTGTAAATATCCCCATGGCAATGGAACTCACTTGGCAGCAATGTATGCTTCCATGAATCATAACCAGACGGTAAATAAATGGCTTAAGGCATAACTACGTACCAACTGGGAGTTGATATGTTTAGTAACAGCAAGAGGTGTTTATGGTGAGTACACTTCAGCACTCTCACATTCTTTCCTGGAAAGGCCTCATTCCAGAAGCACTTCCTTGGCACATGGGAGGCTTTGGTCCTGATGTTTTGGGAGATCATAGAATCATTAAGGTTGGAAGGGACCTCAAGGTCTGGTCTGCATTAGGAATAGTGTGGCCAGCAGGAACAGGGAGGTCATTCTGCCCCGGTACTCAGCATTGGTTAGGCCACACCTTGAGTCCTGTGTCCAGTTCTGGGCCCCTCAGTTTAGGAAGGACATTGAGACACTTGAATGTGTCCAGAGAAGGGCAACAAAGCTGGGGAGAGGCCTTGAGCACAGCCCTGTGAGGAGAGGATGAGGGAGCTGGGGTTGCTTAGCCTGGAGAAGAGGAGGCTCAGGGGAGACCTCATTGCCCTCTACAACTACCTGAAGGGTGGTTGTAGCCAGGTGGGGTTGGTCTCTTCTCCCAGGCAAGCAGCACCAGAACAAGAGGACACAGTCTCAAGCTGTGCCAGGGGAAGTTTAGGCTCAAGGTGAAGAGAAAGTTCTTCACTGAGAGAATCATTGGTCATTGGAATGTGCTGCCTGGGGAGGTGGTGGAGTCACCACCCCTGGAGGTGTTCAAGAGGGGATTGGATGTGGCACTTGGTGCCATGGTCTAGTCATGAGGTCTGTGGTGCCAGGTTGGACTGGATGATCCTCGAGGTCTCTTCCAGCCTTAGCAATACTGTGATACTGTGATACTGCATCATCTAGTTCCAACCCCCCTGCCATGGGCAGGGACACCTCACACTGGATGTCCACCAAAAGCAATTGTTTCCCTGTGGATGGGTGTTATCACCCCACAGCTCTGTTCTAATTGAGGCCAGAGGGCAGAGGGGGCTGTTCTAGTTTTGTGTGAAAGGATCTGAGATCACTGAACCCTTAAAATTATTGATCTGCTAGTGCTGTGAGCTGTCCATAGCAGATAAATTGAGAAGGTTCTTAGTTTGAGGCCATGCCTTTGGCAGGAAACAGGTTAGAGCAGCATTTGTGGACCTTCCAAAGATCTCCTGTATGTGTTTGTAGTTCCCAATGCATAAACAAGTCACTACTATTTTTTTTGATTATTGTAATGGTATGGAATGGAGGCCAGGGACAAGTGGAGGCCCTCAGGGATCAGTCCTGGGACCAGGCTTGTTCAACATCTCTGTTGGAGCCGTGGACAGTGGCATTGAGTGCACCCTCAGCAAGTTTGCTGATGACACCAAGCTGTGTGGTGCAGCACAGGGATCCATCCAGAGGGACCTGGACAGGCTGCAGAGGTGAGCCCATGACAACCTCATGAAGTTCAACAAGAACAAGGACAAGGTCTTGCATCTGGGTCAGGGCAATCCCAGGCAACAATATAGGCTGGGCAGGGACTGGCTTGAGAGCAGCCCTGAAGAAAAGGACCTGGGGGTGCTGGTGGAGGAGAAGCTCAACAGGAGCCAGCAGTGAGCACTTGCAGCCCAGAAAGCCAACCAGAGCCTGGGCTGCAGCAAGAGAAGCAGAGCCAGCAGGGCCAGGGAGGAGATTGTCCCCCTCTGCTCCACTCTGCTGAGACCCCACCTGGAGTACTGTGTCCAGTTCTGGAGCCTCTATTCCAGGAAGGATCTGGAGGGGCTGGAAGGTGTCCAGAGAAGGGCCACGAGGATGAGCAGAGGGCTGGAGCTGCTCTGCTATGAGGACAGACTGAGGGATCTGGGCTTGTTCAGTCTGGAGAAGAGAAGGCTCCCAGGAGACCTAATTGCGGCCTTCCAGTATCTGAAGGGGGCTACAAGAAATCTGTGGAGGGACTTTTGAGGGTGTCAGGGAGTGATAGGACTGGAGGGGATGGAGCAAAACTAGAAATGGGTAGATTTAGATTAGATGTGAGGAAGAAGTTGTTCCCCATGAGGGTGGTGAGAGACTGGCACAGGTTGCCCAGGGAGGTGGTGGCAGCCTCATCCCTGGAGGTTTTTGCAGCCAGGCTGGATGTGGCTGTGAGCAAGCTGCTGTAGTGTGAGGTGTCCCTGGCCATGGCAGGGGGGTTGGAACTGGCTGATCCTTGAGGTCCCTTCCCACCCTGACAATTCTCTGATCCTATGATTCTCAGATGGCTGAATACAGGCAGAGAACTTATTTTTTTTGCAGGAGAACAAACAGTATTTGGCTTTCTTGAGCTACAGTTGGCAAAGAAGCCTTTTTTTTCAGAGCATTTATAATTGCCACAGCTATGAAAATAAACCCTGTCCACTCCAGTGAATGTCTGAGCTGCACCCATTAGCTACTGATGTCTTGTTGCATAAATGCACACCCTTGCAAGAGTGACACAGGTTCTTAATGCAGGATGTCTTAATCCACTGTGAGAGCTGCAGGCCTCCTTCCACCACACAGGGAAGACCCTGCAGTCAGTCGAGGCTATTTCATTTCCATAGCTAAAGCTCAGCCAATGGAAGAGAGAGCATTCAAAGGCTTAAATAAACCAGGAGGTGACAAAGCATAACCAAGCCCCAAATGAAAACAGGCAGTTTATTTAGGGAATGTTCCCAAAGCCTGGGGTACCTCAGTCCTGAAGCAAAGCACACAGTTATCTGACTGCTGTTAATTCACAGTTTATTTATAACATGATTCCTTCCTTCTTTTTTTGATAACATCTGTGTATGGCAAGGTGCCTAACCTCAGGAGCACAATGGGGAGAAGTTATTAAGCTAGCATCCTCCTTCCTCTTTATCTACAAGCAAAGAAGCTGGAAGGAGTCACAGTGTTAGTCTGGAGGGAGTCACAGTGTTAGTCTGGAGGGAGTCACAGTGTTAGTCTGCTGCCTGAATTCAGACAGCAGCACCAGATGGGTCTTACTAACTTCCACTCTTTGGAGAAAAGGCAGAGCTCCTCTGCAAGGCAGACAAGAAGAAATCTTGGTAGAAGGTTCTCACAGCAGCCCACCAAGGCAAGCTAGGCACAAGACTTAGATCTGTTGTGACAGAGGATCATAGTATCATAGTATCAGTCAGGGTTGGAAGGGACCACAAGGATCATCTAGTTCCAACCCCCCTGCCATGGGCAGGGACACCCCACACTACATCAGGCTGCCCAGAGCCTCATCCAGCCTGGGCTTAAACACCTCCACGGACGGGGCCTCAACCACCTCCCTGGACAACCCATTCCAGGGCTTCACCACTCTCATGGGGAAGAACTTCTTCCTCACCTCCAGCCTGAATCTCCCCACCTCCAGCTTCATTCCATTCCCCCTAGTCCTATCACTACCTGAGATCCTGAGCAGTCCCTCCCCAGCCTTCCTGTAGGCCCCCTTCAGATACTGGAAGGCCACAATGAGGTCACCTGGGAGCCTTCTCTTCTGCAGACTGAACAGCCCCAACTCCTTCAGTCTGTCCTCATAGGAGAGGTGCTCCAGCCCTCTGCTCATCCTCATGGCCCTTCTCTGGACACCTTCCAGCACCTCCAGATCCCTCTTGTCATAGGGGCTCCAGAACTGGACACAGTGCTCCAGGTGGGGTCTCACCAGAGCTGAGTAGAGGGGGAGAATCACCTCCCTTGACCTGCTGGCCACACTTCTCTTGATGCAGCCCAGGATCTGATTGGCTTTGCAGGCTGCAAGTGCACACTGAGAGCTCATGTTGAGCTTCTCCTCCATCAGCACCCCCAAGTCTCTCTCCTCAGGGCTGCTTTCCAGCCAGTCACTGCCCAGCCTGGATTTGTGCCTGGGATTGCCTCGACCCAGATGCAGGACCCTGCACTTGGTCTTGTTGAACCTCATGAGGTTGGCTTGTGCCCACCTCTCCAGCCTGTCAAGGTCCCTCTGGATGGCCTCCCTTCCCTCCAGCCTGTCTGCTGCCCCACACAGCTTGATGTCATCAGCAAACTTGCTGAGGGTGCACTCAACAGTTTGGCTTCAGTCATGGAGGAAACCAAACAAAAGTGATTACACAAAGTGACACAGTGGAAGCAGGAGTTACCTCCCATGTTTTGTGTCAGTTGGTGATAAAAACTCCAGCTGTCCACAGGCAGCACAAAGCCCATGGTTGTTATCACCCTGCTCCTCACTCTGAGGACTTGACTGGGAGAATGCAAACCCAGAATTGCTATTTGTGCTCATTACTTACTAAGCTGTGAATGCTTAGGAACAACCTAGAGTCACAGAATGGCTCAGGTTGGAAGGCACCTCAGAGATCATCTACCCCAACCTCCCCACCATGGGCAGGGACACTTCTCCGCTAGACTCAGCTGCTCAAGCTCCCTGGGCAGCCTATTCCAGAGTCCCACCAGCCTCCTACTGAAGAACTTCTTCCTAAGCTCCAGTTTAACCCTGCTCTGCCTCAGCTTCAAACCATTCCCCCTTGGCCTGTCTCTAGACACCATCATGAAAAGTCCCTCTGCAGCCTCCCTGTATGATCCCTCCAGATATTGGAAGGCAGCTCTGAGGTCCCCCTGGAGTCTTCCCTTCTCCAGGCTGAACAACCCCAGTTCCCTCACCCCATCCTCATAGCAGAGCTGTTGCAGCCCTTGGATCACCTTTGTGTCCTCCTCTGGCATGCTGGCTTGGATTAGAGACAGAGTGGGCAGCAGGGACAGGCAGCTGATCATAGGTGATCTTAGGCTGGATGTTAGGAAGAATTTCTTCCCAGCAAGAGAGATTGGGCATTGGAATGTGCTGCCCAGGGAGGTGGTGGAGTCACCATCCCTGGAGGTGTTTAAGAGGGGACTGGCTGAGGCACTTGGTGCCATGGTTGAGTTGATTAGATGGTGTTGGGTGATAGGTTGGACTTGCTGATCTCAAAGGTCTTTTCCAACCTGGTTAGTTCTATTCCATTCTGTTAGCTCTGTGTCCTCCTTATGCTGGGGACAGCAGAACTGGAGGCAGTATTTGTGGTGGGGTCTCAGCAGAGGCAAGGGGGCTTGGACTGAAAACAAAGCTGTTGGAATCCATCTCTGTGCACAGAAATTCCATTTGCTGTACATCACAGACAGATTCAGGGGGGCTGAAAAAAATCAAGTCTGAATGGCCACAAAATGTTTTGCTCTGGTGGCTGGGAGCTAAAATACATTTGTGATATGGGAAAAACTAACAGGCTGGTCATCTTGTCTGAGGGATTTTACCACTTCCTGCCTGATTGTTGAGGAATTCTGAGTGCTTTTTGGCCAACAAGAAGTATGCCTACTCTAGGGAATTCCTTGCTCTCTTTTCAGGAAACACAGCTACATGAGTGCTAGTGGTGCACTTTCTCACCACCATTTATCTCGTGCTGTCTGGCCTCTGCTGCTTTTCTAGAGCCCTCTTATCTGCTCCACAGTGCAATTCATTCCACCCTGCAATTAATTCCACTTGGTGCAGAGGTTGGCAGCTCCCACTGTGGGGTCCCAGCCATTACAGATGCCTGTAGGTAAACACAAAGGAGGGAGCAGTACCTCAGCCAGCAAATACCAAGCCAGCAGCTCACTGGCATTTGTGTGGAGATCAGATAGCAGAACTCCTGCAGATATGGTTACACTGAGTGACTCTTCAGCCAGTGAGCCTTTGGGGCAGGATGGTGTGGTCCCAGGGCTGTGGGGTCCCCATCCTCAACTGGGGCAAGGGACTAGAAAATGAAGAGGAGATCTGGCTGTCCTGCTGCTGTCTTCTCTCAGCACGAGCTGAGCACTCTCACAGAATCACACAGAACCAATAAGGTTGGAAAAGGCCTCAGAGATCATCAAGTCCAACCTATTACCTCATACCTAACACCTCCTGACAACTAAACCATGGCTCCAAGTGCCACATGCCATCCCTTTTCTGAACACCTTTAAGGACGGCGACTCCACCACCTCCCTGGGCCCTCACTTGTTTATTTGTTGCTGCTTGTGGGTTTTAAACAAACTCTTGATTGTCTAACCCAATCATTTCATGAAAGCATTAACACATTTGCAACTGGAGGGGTGTTTTTAAGGTTCTTCTTCTTGCCAAGCGGGCTCTCACTGCCCTTTACACATGCCCGTGGTAAATACATTAGAAGATAAAGAGCATTAAACTCCTAAAACAATTGCTGTATTTTGCTGATGGCTGGCATCCCTGCAATGCAGCTGCTTCTCCCAGCCTCCTGGGAGCAGAGAAAGGGACAATGGTGAGCCATGCAGTGTGACTGACATCCCTTCTGCCCTGTGATGCGCACACATACTTGCCCACGCTCACCATCTGATCAGAGGCCTTTCTATGGCTTTGCTGTCATCCTAAAAGATTTTCTGTCACCCAGCCAGGAGTCAATGGATGCTCAATACAGGAGGTCACACAGGATGCTCTCAGCAAACTCTTTTGGTCATGCAATCCATCAGTGAGTAGACAATCCCCCTCTATCTGTCAGAGTAAGTCTTTTCTCTTAGCAGCTAGCCTAGCAGGTGCTGCTCTGCCTGTAAGCCACCCAAAGCAGCCAGGTGTGCTTGCAATGACACATGACAATCTGCCAGCACCAGAGGAGAGGAGTCCTCATTGGAGGCTCTAAATATAAGGAGAATAATGGAGGGGCTTTGGGCCTTTGGCCTGAGCCAATAAACCTTGACTGCTGTTGCACCTCTGCTTTCCCAAGAGGCCCCAAGTGCTGTTTCTGATCAGAGGAGAAAGAAGTCTTCTGCTGCGACTCTTGTCATCAGCTCTGGCCATTCCAAGCTGGAGTTCACACCAAAGGCAAGCAGAGCCAGGACTGAGCAGGGCTCTGGGCAACCTGATCTAGCTGAGGATGTCCCTGCTTACTGCAGAGGGGGTTGGTCTGAATCACCTGTGGAGGTCCCTTCCAGCCCAAACCATTCTGTGTGGTTCTGTGAACCTGCAGCATTGCTCCCTCCCATGTGCAATTCCCCATGCTGTGGTCCACATGCAGCCCCTGATGGCTCTAGCCCTGCCCTCCACTGCTGGTTTCTGAAGGCTTTTCATTACCCACACTCTGTTTCCCAGTGCCTGTGTCCTGTAAGGAGCCCTCTGCACTGAAGCAGGTGTTGAAAAGGCGAGATGGAACAGGACTGAGTAATGGTTAATTCAATTAGCCTTCCAGGCACTCAGAGACAAGAAATCTCCCACACTCCAAGGAGAAGTCACTCCTCAGGAAATCCTTGTGGATCATTGTTCCTATGGAGCAGGAAAACAATCCTCTCACAATAGAAAATACCTTCCCATTAGCAGCATTAGAAAATGATAAAGCAACCACCCTGTGGTGGAGTGAGTCATCACTCAGCAATTTTTCTCCAGTGCTTTCCCAGTGATTGCCAGCAAAGGCCATGGGTTGCTAAGCCAGAGTTTGGGGGCTCTAAGACAGGGAGGGCCATCAGGAAGCCTTGAAGCTGCCAAACATGCTCACTTCTTAGAAGTAGAATACCAGGGGGAAGATCCATCTTCCTTGTTCTAAATTAAAGACTTGCATTTTAGCAAACCTGAGGGAAGTGTTGTGGTTGCTATGGATAAAAGATGTGTAGGGTCCAAAACTCAGGACTCACTCCTCTAGGAGAGAGAGAGCAAAGAAAAACAGAAGTTAAAATAGTGCAGTGCTGTCACAACCCCTGCTGAGACATCCAGCTCAGGGTTAGCTCCAGATTAGGACACAGAAAGCAGCTTTTGACTGCAGTGTTCCCTTGCCTGTGGTGACAATCTGGCCCTAACATCTTTCTAGTCCACCAAAGTGACTGACCACAGAGAAGGCTTTCCAGGCATCATACTCAGCTCCCCTTCCATTTCCTCTTTGAACTGCCCAAGGAATATTTTTTACCACCTGTAAATCAGTGATAGCAGGAGAAGTGACATTAAATCTAACTAACTAACTAACCCACTGCTTTCTGCTTCTTTTGTCTCAAAACGAAGTCCCTCCAAAGGCATCACATTCCCTTCCTTCCTGCCACCTTCTCCTGACATTCAGTTATCTCTGTAGCAGCCCTGAGGAACAATCAAGATAAGACATCAGTGTTTCATCACTGTGTGATTTATTCTTACTTGATGTAAGCCTGGTTGATACAGTAACAGAAAAACTACTAACACCTAAGAGTAGCTCTCCTGCCCTAAAGCTCACAGAGCTGTCAACAGTCCAGCCACAAGGGAAGTCCCAACAATGGTGGGGATGAAGGTATAGGGAGAAGGAAAAACCTGAAATTAGATCTCATGTCCATTGTGTTCTTGTATTTCTATGATATCCCTGTGAAAATATGATAGAAGAATGCTTAGGTGGTGGTAATCAACAATCACAGAATCACAGAATGGTCCAGGTTGGAAGGGACCTCCAAAGCTCACCCACTCCAACCCCCTCTGCAGTCAGCAGGGACATCCTCAACTAGATCAGGTTGCCCAGGGCCCTGCCAAGCCTCACCTTGAATATCTCCAGGGATGGGGCCCCAACCACCTCCCTGGGCAACCTGTTCCAGTGTTCCATCACCTTCATGGTCAAGAACCTGTTCCTAACATCCAATCTAAATCTGCTCTGCTCTAGTTTGAAGCCATTGTCCCTTGTCCTATCACAGCAGGCCTTAGCAAACAGTCACTCTCCATCCTTCTTGTAGGCTCCCTTCAGGTACTGGAAGGCCTCCTGACCTTTAGGTGATTTGTGGCTTCCATGGAGGTCCCTGGCTCTTTTGTTTGTTTGTTTTCAAGGCCACAGAGGGACTGTTTAATTTCTGTGCTTCATAGCAGTTTGATGCCCTGGGGTTTTCCCCTGCAAGGGCAGAACGACAGGCTGTGCTCGGGTAGAGCTTGGATCCTGAGAAGGGCCAGACGTGCCCCACTCCCCTAAGGAGATTATTTTTACTCTGTCTTAAGGGTATTTGAGGTCTTTACAGAAACTGGGGTTTAGCTGCATACCTTACAGGCAGGTTATATATATAAAACCCATGTCTGCTGCATCCAGGACTGCTTCAAGTACGTCAGAAATCTGTTTGTATGATAACCAGAAAGATGTGCCTGGGCTTTCAGTCATCTTTTTGTTTCTCAGTGAGGTATTTCAGGACTTCAGCTACAGGCACATGTCTTACATTAGAGAAGCTTAGCAGGCTGCCAGTATGTATATCCCCCTCTCCCTCCAGCCTGTGAAGCTGCATTACTACCAAAGCTGAGTGAAGTAGCTTTATTGAGTCAGTGTGAACAGGATCACAGAATTGTCAGGGTTGGAAGGGACCTCAAGGATCAGCCAGTTCCAACCCCCCTGCCATGGCCAGGGACACCTCACACTACAGCAGGCTGTTCACAGCCACATCCAGCCTGGCTGCAAAAACCTCCAGGCATGAGGCTTCCACCACCTCCCTGGGCAGCCTGTGCCAGTCTCTCACCACCCTCATGGGGAACAACTTCTTCCTAACATCTAATCTTAATCTCCCCTCCACTAGCTTGGATCCATTCCCCCCAGTCCTATTCACTCCTTGATACCCTAAAAACCCCCTCCCCAGCTTTCTTGTAGCCCCCCCTCAGATGCTGGAAGGCCACCATTAGGTCTTCTCAGAGCCTTCTCCAGACTGAAGAACCCCAACTCTCTCAGCCTGTCCTCATAGGAGAAGATCTCCTGTTCAGCTCTCAGCCCTGCAATCACACCGCTGCCTCTTTTGGGTGTTTGGCTTTTTTTACCCTCCCTGCAGCATTTTTTTTTTCCCCTTTGGGGAAATAAGAGCCTGCTCCTGGCTCTTGATTTCATCACTCAGGAATTTAATTCAGCAGTCACCTTAAAAGGCCATTCATCCATTTAGGCTTGAGGGAGGAGTGCATTTGCTTCCTCTGCAAGATGTGATGTCAAGGCTTGTATTTTTTTTTCCCCCTCTCAATTCATCTTAAACTAGGAAATGCAGGAAGAGGAGGGTCCACGGTGGAACACAGCACACATTTACATGGTCAACTACATGAACAGAGCTGCAAGACTCACAAGTCAAATGTGCCTTTGCTGGATGCTCACAGGGAGTGAGAAAGGCGCAAGCTATTTCAGCAGGGTGCCGGTCCAAGCTTCCTCATTAGCCAGCTAAAGAGATCAAAGAGCAAGCAGCAGCCAGATGAAAGCTAGGTGCTGGTGTGCCTGTAATTCTTCTCCTAACTCTCTGCTTTCCAGATGCCAATGATGCTAGGCTTTATCTGGCACAATTAACATGGGCAGGAGGAGGGTAGAACAAAAGCCTGTTTGCCGTGGGCTTCAGCAAAACAGCTTCTGTATAGGCTTCTCCAAAGGAAATCACTTCTTGCAGGTGAGGCTGCGGGCTCCAGGTAGTATTTAGTGTTGTCTGCATGTCTCCTTCCAAAGCTGGATGTGACTCCTGAGTTCAGCTCCATTTCAGGGCTGTCTGGCTGTACAGTGATGTGCATCTGGCTGTACCCTTCAGATGCAGGACCAAAGTGGCATGTGTCAAAGAGGGCTGGAGGGAGGACTTGGCCTTTGCGGTCAGGAGGTGTGGGGGGAGGAGGGAGGAAGTGGTCTTTCTGAAAAGGCTCACTCTTCTGTGCTCCTTCAGCAAATTCAGCCACAGTTAGCTCAGGATGAGGTGGGGTCTCAGCACAGCAGAGTACAGGGGCAGAATCCCCTTTCCTGCCCTGCTAGCCACACTCTTGATACAATTTTCCTTCCGGGCTGCATGAAGGCACTGCCAGCTCCTGCTGGCATGAGCAGCTCCTGTTGACATGTCCAGCTCCTGTAGACATGCCCATCTCTTGTTCTGTGTACTGGCTGAAGTAGATCTACTCTGAAAACACAGTTATGTATCACACTACTGGGAGCTGAGTCATCCATGGAAGGACTAAGTGCAAAAAAACCATCCCTTTCTTTTCAGGTAGTAGTGTAAAAGCAATGGGTTTGAGCTTTCTGCACTGGCAAATCTCTAGAAACTTTGCAGAAGAGATGCAGATCATAGATTCACCTGGGTTGGAAGGAACCTCCAAAGATCATCCAGTTCAAACCCCTGCAGTCAGCAGCAACATCCTCAACTAGATCAGGTTGCCCAGGGCCCCATCGAGCCTCATATTGACTGTCTCCAGGGATGGGGCCCCAGCTACCTCCCTGGGCAACCTGCTCCAGTGTTCCACCTCCCTCATGGTCAAGAGCTTATTCTTAACATCCAATCTAAATCTGCTCTGCTCTAATTTCAATCCATTTTCCCTCATCCTATCACTGCAGGACTTTGGAAACAGTCCCTCTGCAGCCTTCTTGTGGGCCCCCTTCAGGTACTGCTCCTTGGATAGGGACAAGACAACAGCTTGTTCCTTAGAGACCTGTTCTGCAGGCTGTGGAAGTCACCTGTGGAACCCAGGAGTCTGTAGACCACATGCTGTAGACCACTGTCTCTGTCTGTATAGCTCACAAAGGCAAAAAATGCCTTTTAAATCTTTGTCTTCATCTATGCAGCTACATGCTCTGGGTAACAAGAAAATGTATGAAACATTCAGCACCCTTGCTGCTAGCAGAGACCTTGAAAGAGGGGAACAGGCTTGTTTCTGTCTTTGCCACTTCAGATGCTCTGCCTAAGCCTTGTCTCCCTGTTTTATTTTCTCTCTTTTCACCACCACTGTACCTAGCATTTTGCAGAATCAGCCAGGTTGGAAGAGACCTCCAAGCTCATCCAGTCCAACCTATCACCCAGCCCTATCCAATCAACCAGACCAAGGCACCAAGTGCCTCAGCCAGGCTTTTCTTGAAGATCTCCGGTGATGGTGACTCCACCACCTCCCTGGGCAGCACATTCCAATGGCCAACCTCTCTTTCTGGGAAGAACTTTCTCCTCACCTCCAGCCTGAACCTCCCCTGGCACAGCTTGAGACTGTGTCCTCTTGTTCTGGTGCTAATTGCCTGGGAGAAGAGACCAACCCCCACCTGGCTACAACCTCCCTTCAGGGAGTTGGAGACCGCAATGAGGTCTCCCCTGAGCCTCCTCTTCTCCAGGCTAAGCAACCCCAGCTCCTTCAGCCTCTCCTCACAGGGCTGTGCTCCAAACCCCTCCCCAGCTTTGTTCACACCTTTGTGACACCTTCCAGCATCTCAACATCTCTCTCGACCTGAGATTTCTCTAGCATGCCCAGCCTGAGTCAGGATCCCAGTGCAGTAACTAACCACTGCCAGTTCACTCCAGCTCCTAACATGCACCACACAGGGCTGCCACCCAGTTTAAAGGCTCACAGCCTCAAACCCTTCTGTTCCATTCTGCTTGAAAAGGCTGTCTGATTCTGCATAAACAAACAAGCAGCAAACAGGCTGAAGGTGTTTCCCCACGGAGTTTGGGAACTTCTGTCACTGGTGCACAAGGATCTGTAATTACAGCAGAGCTCCCTTCCCTCCACCACAGCTGTCTCTGGCAAGGTTCCCCCTCATTAGGCAGCTATCCTATAATTTCAGATTAGAACTGGAACATAAGGCAGCAATTGGCCTTTTCTGTTTGAGCCTTTGCAGAGTTTGTGTTGTCAGGCCCAGGCGTCTGCTGTGTTTAAACCTTTCTGCCCCTCGGCAGCAGGACCTCACTCGACGTTCCCTTTGCTTGGCCTCCTTTGCCTCAGCAGTTCCCCTGATTCCTATGGTGTGAGAGCTGCCTCTGGAGAGCATTTGCTTGAGGGAAACACAAGCTGCTGACCTCAGGATGATCACAGTATCATACTATCATAGTATCAGTCAGGGTTGGAAAGGACCACAAGGATCAGCTAGTTCCAACCCCCCTGCCATGGGCAGGGACACCCCACACTCGATCAGGCTGCCCAGAGCCTCATCCAGCCTGGGCTTAAACACCTCCAGGGACGGGGCCCCAACCACCTCCGTGGACAACCCATTCCAGGGCTTCACCACTGTCATGGGGAAGAACTTCCTCCTCACCTCCAGCCTGAATCTCCCCACCTCCAGCTTCATTCCATTCCCCCTAGTCCTGTCACTACCTGACGTTGCAGCCACTGATGATTCCTTTCTCGCCACCCGACACTCCGCTTTTTCCTGAGTAGGTCACCTCTGTCCCTCTCTCATTAAGCTCTTCTGGCTGGGAAAATTATGGAAGGAGAAGTGAAGGTGAGGTGAAGGGACAAGGGTTTTATTCAGTTCCCCATTCAGAATAGCTCGAATGTGGAACATGGGTAGATTGAGATTGGATGTTAGGAAGAAGTTCTTCCCCATGAGGGTGGTGAGAGACTAGCACAGGCTGCCCAGGGAGGTGGTGGAAGCCTCATGCCTGGAGGTTTTAGCAGCCAGGCTGGATGTGGCTGTGAGCAAGCTAATCATAGTATCATAGTATCATAGTATCAGACAGGGTTGGAAGGGACCACAAGGATCATCTAGTTCCAACCCCCCTGCCATGGCCAGGGACACCCCACACTAGATCAGGCTGGCCAGAGCCTCATCCAACCTGGGCTTAAACACCTCCAGGGACAGGGCCTCAACCACCTCCCTGGACAACCCATTCCAGGGCTTCACCACTCTCATGGTGAAGAACCTCCTCCTCACATCCAGCCTGAATCTCCCCACCTCCAGCTTCATTCCATTCCCCCTAGTCTTATCACTACCTGAGAATTCCTTCCCCAGCCTTCTTGTAGCCCCCTTCAGATCCTGGAAGGCCACAATTAGGTCACCTCAGAGCCTTCTCTTCTGCAGACTGAACAGCCCCAACTCCTTCAGTCTGTCCTCATAGCAGAGGTGCTCCAGCCCTCTGATCATTTCATGTTGCTTGGAGCCACATCCAACCTGACCTTAAAAACCTCCAGGGATGGGGCTTCTGCCACCTCCCTGTGCAACCTGTTAATCTATCATGAGGTGTCCCTGGCCATGGCGGGGGGGTTGGAACTGGCTGATCCTTGAGGTCCCTTTCAATCCTGAGAATTCTATGATTCTATGATATCTGTATTCATTACAGTTTAAGATGACATTTCTCTGCTGGTCCCATCTGTGTGATGTATGAGAACTTCCTGAGCTCACAATGTGTCACTGCTGCCTCTGGATGACAACCTGAGTAATAGGTGCTGGGCTGCTGACTCCCTGTTCCCTTATTTCTGGTTTCTTTTTATTCTTCTAAGCCCTGAGCCCTGGCTGCTCTCCTCTGAAAAACTCAGTGCTTCCTTGCAGAATTATAACAACACAGAGATAACAGAATTTTGCCAGCAACCTCCTTTTAGCTATTTATGGAGCCCAGAAGGCAAATGGCATCCTGGGCTGCATTAAGAGGAGTGTGGCCAGCAGGGCAAGAGAGGGGATTCTGCTCTGCTGAGACCCCACCACAAATACTGCCTCCAGTTCTGGTGTCTCCAGCATAAGAAGGACACAGAGCTGTTGGAGTTGGTCCAGAGGAGGCCACAAAGGTGATCCAAGGGCTGCAACAGCTCTGCTATGGGGATAGGCTGAGGGAGCTGGGGGTGTTCAGCCTGGAGAAGAGAAGACTCTGGGGGTACCTCAGAGCTGCCTTCCAATACCTGGAAGGATCCTACAGGAAGGCTGCAGAGGGACTTTTCATGAGGGTGTCTAGAGACAGGACAAGGGGGAATGGTTTGGAGCTGAGGGAGAGCAGGGTTAGACTGGATCCTAGGAAGAAGTTCTTCAGTAGGAGGGTGGTGAGACTCTGGAATAGGCTGCCCAGGGAGGCTGTGGCTGCCTCCTCCCTGGGGGTGCTGAAGACCAGGCTGGATGAGGCCTTGAGCAGCTGAGTCTAGCTGAGAGGTGTCCCTCCCATGGTGGGGAGGTTGGAGTAGATGATCTCTGAGGTCCCTTCCACCCTGAGCCATCCTATGATTCTGTGATGACTTGTACTGATTTCAATTGTAAAACACTAAAAGGATGTACTCTAGGCTACAAGTACGTGGAACAAAGGATTAAAACAGCAAACCAACTCCTCAGAAGTTTAGCAAACCACTGTTGGGTTTTTTCCTTACAAGCCAGGGCTCCTTTTCAGATGTTTTAGGACAAAGAGGGCTTGGTGTGCTCTGAGGACAGAGGTCTAAGATGTGTGAATGCAGACTCAGAGAGGTTCAGCTGTTCACTTCTTCAGCCCTTCTGTCTCTCGCCTCAACATTGCCATGGTGGAGATGTGTACCTACATCCACATAGGGATGTTTTGCTCCAAGTCCCTGTTTAACATCCACATATTGGGAATTCTTGATAATGCATGAGCTGTTCCTGATGTTTCCTGCTCCAGCTTTCCCTGCTGAACCACCAGCGTGAGAACACTTCCTCCCCAGTGCCAGCACACGACACAACACAAGAGATAAACTCTGCAGCTGCAGGGATAATTTCTCAAGTTTGCTTTCCAATTACCCCCAGTTAGGAGGGACAAACATTGCCCAGAAGACAAAACACCAAAGCACATTCTGCTGTTTGCCTGGGCTGTTTGGACAGACTGGCTATTCACAAAGCAATCTGCTGCTCACAGAATCACAGGCTCACAGGATGTTAGGGGTTGGAAGGGACCTCCAAAAATCTTCCAGTCCAACCCCCCTGCCAGAGCAGGACCAGAGAATCCAGCACAGGTCACACAGGAACACATCCAGACAGGGCTGGAAAGGCTCCAGAGAAGGAGACTCCACAACCTCTCTGGGCAGCCTGCTCCAGGGCTCTGTGACCCTCACAGTGAAGAAGTTCCTCCCCCTGCTGAGGTGGAACCTGCTGTGCTGGAGTTTATATCCATTGCCCCTTGTCCTATCCCAGGGCACAAGTGAACAGAGGCTGTCCCTGTCCCTTCCTCCCTGTCCCCCAGCCCTCAAATATTTATGGAGATTGATCAGATCCCCTCTCAGTCTTCTCCTCTCCAGACTAAACAGCCCCAGGGCTCTCAGCCTCTCCTCACCAGGCAGTGCTTTCAGTCCCTGCAGCATCCTTGGAGCTGTTCCTTGGACTCTCTCCAGCAGATCCCTGTCCCTCTTATGGACAGAAGTATTGGCTGGATATAGAATTGAATTAACCAGGTTGGAAGAGACAGTATCACAGAATCACCAAGGTTGGAAGAGACCTCAAAGATCATTGAGTCCAACCTGTCACCCAACACCTCATGACAACTAAACCATGGCACCAAGTGTCACATCCAGTCCCTTCTTGAACACCTCCACCACCTCCCTGGGCAGCCCATTCCAACAGCCAACAACCCCCTCTGTGAAGAACTTTCTCCTCACCTCCAGCCTAAACCTCCTCTGGCACAGCTTGAGACTGTGTCCTCTTGTTCTGCTGCTGCTTGCCTGAGAGAAGAGACCAACCCCCACCTGGCTACAACCTCCCTTCAGGTAGTTGTAGAGAGCAATGAGGTCTCCCCTGAGCCTCCTCTTTAGATGGCTAAACAATCCCAGCTCCCTCAGCCTCTCCTCATAGGGCTGTGCTCAAGGCCTCTCCCCAGCCTTGTTGCCCTTCTCTGGACACCTTCAAGTGTCTGGATGTCCTTCTTAAATTGAGGAGCCCAGAACTGGACACAGGACTCAAGGTGTGGCCTAACCAGTGCAGCGTACATGGGGAGAATCACCTCCCTGCTCCTGCTGGCCACACTGTTCTTGATGCAGGCCAGGATGCCATTGGCCTTCTTGGCCACCTGGGCACACTGCAGGCTCATGTTTAGGCAGCTGTCAATCAGCACTCCCAGGTCCCTCTCTGTTTGGCAGCTCTCCAGCCACTCTGACCCCAGCCTATAGCTCTGCATGGGGTTGTTGTGGCCAAAGTGCAAGAAGGTCTCCCCTGACCCTTCCCTTCTCCAGGCTAAACAACCCCAGCTCCCTCAGCCTCTCCTCACAGGACTTTCCTCCAGACCCTTCCCCAGCTTTGTTGCCCTTCTCTGGACACCTTCCAGCAACTCAACATCTTTCCTAAACTGAGGGAGCCAGAACTGGATGCAATATTCCAGGTGTGGCCTCACCAGGGCAGAGCAGAGGGGGAAGAGAACCTCCCTGGATCTGCTGGCGACACTGTTAGTGAGAAGAAGAAAAATTCTTTGGAAAAAGCACTTTCTGTTTTCTTTTTAGAGAGCCCTGTACAATTTTCATCTGTGGACTCTCTTCCTGTGTTGCCACTGAGTGGAGACTTTTCCTTGCTCACGATATCTGCTGTGTGTTTGCTTCCCTCGTGGGCTGTGTTTTGAATGCATTTGTTTAGTTCCTCCCTGTTTGCCATACTGGCTTCTTTATTCTTTGCCTCCTGAGTCTGCTGCAGTGCTTCATTTCTGCCTGGCATCTGCACTCTGCTTTGCTTTGCTCAGCTGGGTTTAGCATCCTGATTATCTCAGGATGTGCCTTGGGGTTTATTTTTGGGGGTGGGTTTGGGGTTTTGTTTTTTTTGGCCATTTTAACCTCTTGAGGCTTAGCATTCTGTTGAAGAAGGAGAATGCAGAGGAGCAATCCATAATTTGAAACCCTGACATGAAGTCCTACTGCCAGCAAAAAGAAAATGGAAAAGCAAAGTAATAATGATGATAATCATTAATAATTATTAATAATAATAATAATAAAGGTAAGTATCCACAGAACTAAGACTACTGAAACAGGCACAGGGCTTTAAAAGCTGCACAACTTCTTCCCACAGGCATCATCCAGATGCTGCTCAATCAAAGACCCTTAGAATCTGTTCTGGGTTGGAAGGGACCTCCAAAAGGCATCCAGTCCAACCCCCCCTGTGCAGTCAGCAGGGGCAGCCTCAACCAGATCAGGCTGCCCAGAGCCTAAATGTAAAAGCATCCCATTTGGTGCACTGCATGATCAGTGCATTGGTTGTGCTGAAGAAAAAGAGGGAAACTCCAGCTTCAGGGAAGCAAACCTTTCAGCTTAGCATGGTTTGTGGCCACGGTGCACTGGGATCCTTTTATCTCTGCTAGAAGTCTGCAAGGTTTATCAGCAGCTTTTGCCACAATGAGCTTAAGATCTGGCTGCTGTTGCCCAGAAGCTATCTGGGGTCAGTGGGGTCGTTCTCTGCCTACAGAAATATCTGAGTAGGTCTTGTTGGCTCCTTTCCTTGCTTCAGCATCACCTTGTGGAAAGCCAGCTGTCAATATTTACATTTATTGGGTGTCACTTGATGAGATAACTCTGCTTTTAAAAACAAACTGTCCTCTGTATCTCCTAATCTGCACTGAACATCACAAATTTGCCCAGGGGGCCAGGAAGGCCAATGGCATCCTGGCATGGATCAGGAATGGTGTGGCCAGCAGGAGCAGGGAGGTCATTCTGCCCTGTGCTCAGCACTGGTTAGGCCACACCTTGAGTCCTGTGTCCAGTTCTGGGCTCCTCAATTTAGGAAAGATATTGAGTTGCTGGAAGGTGTCCAGAGAAGACCAACAAAGCTGGGGAAGGGTCTGGAGGACAGTCCTGTGGGGAGAGGCTGAGGGAGCTGGGGTTGTTTAACCTGGAGAAGGGGAGGGTCAGGGGAGACCTTCTTGCACTTTGGCCACAACAACCCCATGCAGAGCTACAGGCTGGGGTCAGAGTGGCTGGAGAGCTGCCAGAGAGGGACCTGGGGGTGCTGATTGACAGCTGCCTAAACATGAGCCAGCAGTGTGCCCAGGTGGCCAAGAAGGCCAATGGCATCCTGGCCTGCATCAAGAACAGTGTGGCCAGCAGGAGCAGGGAGGTGATTCTCCCCATGTACGCTGCACTGGTTCGGCCACACCTTGAGTCCTGTGTCCAGTTCTGGGCTCCTCAGTTTAGGAAGGATGTTGAGACACTTGAACATGTCCAGAGAAGGGCAACAAGGCTGGGGAGAGGCCTTGAGCACAGCCCTGTGAGGAGAGGCTGAGGGAGCTGGGATTGTTTAGCCTTCTAAAGAGGAGGCTCAGGGGAGACCTCATTGCTCTCTACAACTACCTGAAGGGAGGTTGTAGCCAGGTGGGGGTTGGTCTCTTCTCCCAGGCAAGCAGCACCAGAACAAGAGGACACAGTCTCAAGCTGTGCCAAAGGAGGTTTAGGCTCGAGGTGAGGAGAAAGTTCTTCACTGAGAGAGTTGTAGGCCATTGGAATATGCTGCCCAGGGAAGTGGTGGGGTCACCATCCCTGGAGGTGTTCAAGAGGGGATTGGATGTGGCACTTGGTGCCATGGTCTAGTCATGAGGTCTGTGGTGACAGGTTGGACTGGATGATCTTTGACGTCTCTTCCAACCTTGGTGATACTGTGATACTGTGAACTACCTGAAGGGAGGTTGTAGCCAGGTGGGGGTTGGTCTCTTCTCCCAGGCAAGCAACACCAGAACAAGAGGACACAGTCTCAAGCTGTGCCAGGGGAACCTTAGGCTGGAGGTGAGGAAGAAATACTTCACAGAGAGAGAGATTGCCCATAGGAATGTGCTGCCCAGGGAGGTGGTGGAGTCGCTGTCGCTGGAGGTATTTAAGAAGAGCCTGGATGAGGCACTTGGTGCCATGGGTTAGTTGATGAGATGGTGTTGGGTGATAGGTTGGACTTGATGATCTCAGAGGTCTTTTCCAACCTGGTCTATTCTATTCTATTCTATTCTATTCTATTCTATTCTATTCTATTCTATTCTATTCTATTCTATTCTATTCTATTCTATCATCCAACTCTAGCCCAGCCTGGGAATAAAGGAGAATGTCAGAGGGAGAAAAGAAGCTAACTCAAAATAAGTTTCAAGAAGAGATGAGTGGAGCTGACAGATGGTGCAGCCCTTTAAGGAAATCACGACTTTCCCCTGCTTCCATCCCAGTTGCTAAGGAGAGATCATATATGAGCAAGCACCAAGAATATCTGTATTCAGGTAATACCGAATGCTCACCGCTGCTTGGACACCCAAGCCATCTTACACCCCCTCCATCTTAATCCAACCTGCTTCTTGGGCCTGTGGCATTCATCTCTGTGGCTCTTTCTGTCTTAAGAAGGACACAGAGCTGTTGGAGCAAGTCCAGAGGAGGCCACAAAGATGATCCAAGCTCTGCTGTGAGGATAGGCTGAGGGAGCTGGAGGTGTTGAGCCTGGAGAGGGGAAGACTCCAGCGGGACCTCAGAGCTGCCTTCCAATAGCTGAAGGGATGCTACAGGGAGGCTGCAGAGGGACTTTTCATTAGGGTGTCTAGACACAGGCCAAGGGGAATGGTTTGGAGCTGAGGGAGAGCAGGGTTAGAGTGGATCCACTCCATAGATTCCTGCTGAGAGGGGATGATGTAATGGTCACGACTGAAATGCAGCTCAGGTCAGCTGAGGAGACTGAGTGCAGAACAGACATTTGCACAGAAAATTCATCTGGCAAAGAGAAACAAAATTGAAAAAGGAAGAAAAAAATGTGCAGGTCATTGCAAGATACAAATTGTTTTCTCAGGTCTTCCTTCAACAGAAGGAAGGGATACACTGTCTGCTAAATTTCCTCCCTCATCTCTTACTTTAACTGTATTATATCTAGGATTTCCTTCAAAGACAAGATCTGGAGTAGAGATACTCCAGGTGAGAATGGACCAAGACAATCCTCTGAGCCAAGTGAAGCCATTTTCACAACACCCTCCTCTGAAGTGATGTGCAGCATGCCAAAGTGTTGCTTCAGCCCATCTCCTCTCCCATCTGCAGTAAAAATGGCCTTGGTTTTAAAGTGACACAGCAAATGGTGTCTTTTATTTGGTAACCATACAGAATAATGACAATTATGATGAGAATCATAGACTGATGGCATCATAGAATGGTAGAGGTTGGAAGGGACTCCTGGAGATCATCAAGTCCAACCCACCTGCCAATGCAAGTTCACCTAGGGCAGGTCACACAGGAACACATCCAGGCAGGGCTCCTTCCAGAGGAGGCTCCACAACCTCTCTGGGCAGCCTGTTCTAGTGCTCTGTGACCCTCACAGTGAAAAAGCTTTTCCTCATGTTGAGGTGGAACTTCCTGTGGTCCAATTTGTGTCTGCTGCCCCTCATTCTGTCACAGGGCACCAGTGAAAAGAGGCTGGCCCCTTCATTCTGACACCCACTCTTCAGACATTTGTGAACATAAAAGTCAAGGATGAGCACTTCCTTATGAACCAAGACCTGCCAACAAAAGTGTCTGCAGGTCCCCTGGATGGAATCCCTCACCACTGCAGAGAAGGATGAAGTTACATGCTGCAAATTGGTAGTTAATGAAGGACCTTTAAGGAAGGGAAGAAGACCAGGCTACCATCACTGGAGGTGTTCAAGAAGAGCCTGGCTGAGGCACTTGGTGCCATGGTTTAGTTGATGAGATGGTGTTGGGTGATAGGTTGGACTTGATGATCTCAAAGGTCTTTTCCAACCTGGTTAATTCTATTCTATTCTATTCTATTCTATTCTATTCTATTCTATTCTATTCTATTCTATTCTATTCTATTCTATTCTATTCTATTCTATTCTATTCTATTCTATTCTATTCCATTCCATTCCATTCCATTCCATTCCATTCCATTCCATTCTTGGACTCTTGGAAGGTGCAAAGATAACATTGCTCACTGGGCCACAACTGGCCTACAACAATGACCCAGCCATTCACGCCTTCAGGGCAAGACAATCTCCACCCATCAAGTACCCTGGGCAGGGTGAAGGAATGTGGGGGGCTTGTAGACGGGGTAGACGGAGATCCTACCCCCCATCCAAAAATCTTGCCCAAACACACAGCAATACACAGAACCTAAGGATTATTTCCTGCCACTGGAATTCCTGAGGGACAATATTTGAATACATACCTAAGGACTAAAAACTGTATAAAAGACTGGAGCAACTACTGGTTTGTAGAGAGAAACAGGAGAGAGAAACAGAGGAGAAAAACGGAGATGAAGGAAAACACAGGAGACGGACCATGGCGCTGAGAAGGGAAAGCCGGGACAATGCTGCTCTGGAGAAAAGAAGCTGCCCGGAGGACCACAGCTCCAGCCAAAGCCTCAGCACCCTTTATCTACAGACCCAGGCTGCCCAGAGGAGCCTCAGCACCGTTCCTGTACCAACCCAACATCTCCCCAGAGGACCACAGCTGTTCTCCAGCAAAAGCCTCAGCACCATTTCCCTACAAACCCAACATCTCCTGCAGCACCTTTCCTCCACAGACTTTAACTGTCTTGGGGGGGATGAGGGGTGTGGTAATATAATTCCTTTCCTCTTCTCTCTCTCTCCCTCTCTCTTTTCTCCCTCTCCCCTTCTTATGTCCACTTTATAATTCCTTTCCTCTTCTCTCTCTCTCCCTCTCCCTTTTCTCCCTCTCCCCTTCTTATGTCCACGTTATTTATGTAATAAATAGTGGGGTGTTTGGTGCCATGGGTTAGCTGTTTGGGTGGGTTGGATTGGTTGATGGGTTGGACACGATGATCTTGAAGGTCTCTTCCAACCTGGTTTGGTTTATTCTATTCTAAATAAAGGTTGTGTTTCTATTCCATTCCATTCCATTCCATTCCATTCCATTCCATTCCATTCCATTCCATTCCATTCCATTCCATTCCATTCCATTCCATTCTGATTTTATTTTGCAACATCAAAAGCCACCAAAGAGAGCACAAAGCCCCCTTAGTATTACTGGGGAAAATCCCTGTGGCTGTAGTGTAGGTGAGGTTTAGGTGACTGGCAGCAGAATGTGCTGCAGATGACTTGCACATGATTGTCAGCCAAATATGACAGGCACAGAAAAATCAGGAGATGGGGCAGTTAGGAAAGAGGAGAGGGCCTGTGGTGGTAGCTGGAAATATTCATCAAGTTTTTGGCTAGAAAGGAAGACAACAAGAGGCAAAGGTTGTAGAAGTGACTAATGTGATTGAAAGCCAGCAGGGAGGGGGAGTGGAGATGAGTGGATGAAGCAGTCACTGGAGGTGTGCTTTTGGGTTAGAACACAACAGTGAGGATGCCAACAAACATCACTCAGGCTTGTTTCCAGGGCCTTCCTCAGGATGAACTGCCTCCCTTAATCCACATAACAAAGACTTGAGATCCTCCTTCAGATTCCTCTCTTTTGACTTGACTTTGACTTGACTAACTTCCATGCTGGGGCCATATGGTCTCAGTCTTTCCCTTGTTTGGTTGTTTTTTTATGTCTGGTCTGTAACTGCAAGCTCCACTGTAAACCATTATAGCAGTAAAGAACAAAGCACAGAGCATTACAGCACCTAACCAGGATCTAAAGCACACCCATGGGGTTGTCTGATTGACAACCTACTGTGGTGGGTTGAAATTTCCCCCCACCATTAGCTTTGCCTAAAACTACCACACCTACCCAGCTGTAAAAATGAACTGCATCAATTACAAAAGGGTCACATGCAGAACTTGTGCTTGTTGACACTAGGCTGAACATGAGCCCCCCATGCAGACCCCATGCAGAGCTACAGGCTGGGGTCAGAGTGGCTGGAGAGCTGCCAAACAGAGAGGGACCTGGGGGTGCTGATTGACAGCTGCCTAAACATGAGCCAGCAGTGTGCCCAGGTGGCCAAGAAGGCCAATGGCATCCTGGCCTGCGTCAGGAATAGTGTTGCCAAGAGGAGCAGGGAAATCATTCTGCCCTGCACTCAGCACTAGTTAGGCCACACCTTGAGTCCTGTGTCCAGTTCTGGGGTCCTCAGTTTAGGAAATATGTTGAGTTGCTGGAAGGTGTCCAGAGAAGGGCAACAAAGCTGGGGAGGGGTCTGGAGCACAGCCCTGGGAGGAGAGGCTGAGGGAGCTGGGGTTGCTTAGCTTGGAGAAGAGGAGGCTCAGGGGAGACCTTCTTGCTGTCTACAACTACCTGAAAGGAGGTTGTAGCCAGATGGGGGTTGGTCTCTTCTCCCAGGCAACCAGCACCAGAACAAGAGGACACAGTCTCAAGCTGCACCAGGAGAGGTTTAGGCTGGATGTTAGGAGGAAATTCTTCACAGAGAGTTTGGCTATTGGAATGTGCTGCCCTGCTGCCCAGGGAGGTGGTGGAGTCACCATCCCTGGAGGTGTTTAGGAAGAGCCTGGATGAGGCACTTGGTGCCATGGTTGAGTTGATTAGATGGTGTTGGGTGATAGGTTGGACTCGATGATCTCTGAGGTCTTTTCCAATCTGGTTAATTCAATGCAATGCAATTCTTCTCTTCTCTTCTCTTCTCTTCTCTTCTCTTCTCTTCTCTTCTCTTCTCTTCTCTTCTCTTCTCTTCTCTTCTCTTCTCTTCTCTTCTCTTCTCTTCTCTTCGCTTCGCTTCGCTTCGCTTCGCTTCCCTTCCCTTCCCTTCCCTTCCCTTCCCTTCCCTTCCCTTCCCTTCCCTTCCCTCCCATCCCATCCCATCCCATCCCATCCCATCCCATCCCATCCTATCCTATCCTATCCTATCCTATCCTATCCTATCCTATCCTATCCTATCCTATCCTATCCTATCCTATCCTGTTCTATTCTTGTAGGCTGGTTCTTGCAACAGGCTTGGAATATCAGTGTAGCAGATCTGGGGGGGAAAACTAGTGGTAAAACAAAGTTAATTTTAGCTTTGAGAGGATCTCTTGTGCAATGAGAAGCCTCTCTGTGTTGCAAGCATGCAGAAGAGAGTGGTGCCATCACAGCCATACCATGAACCAGATGCACCCAAACTCTCCCTGTTCAGCTTAAGATGCAGGGAAGGATCTTAAACCTCATAGTTATCCAAAGCATTTAGTAGCAGGCAGAAAACCTCTTTGCTTGGTGAGAAGCCGTGACGTATTTCCAAAGCAAGAAATAGCACAGACAGAGCTGTCATCAGTGACAAACAATTTGGACTCCAGTGAAAGAAATGTGAAAAAAAAAATGATGGTAGGAAACCATTATGGGACACTGGGGGAGGATGAGAAAGCAGAACAGGAAATGTTTATGTAGATAAAGGAAGCCTGCAAAGCGACTACCACGAGGATGGGAGGAATTTCAATCAGCCTCTCGCTGAGGGGAATTGTAATGAGGAAATATCACATCAGTGGGGAAAGCTGGAGACTTTACACAGCCCTGAATTGTTTCTAGGCAGAAAACTTTAGCCAGCCCTGAATTGCCCTTGGGCAGAACACTTTACACAGCCCTGAATTGTCCTTGGACAGAACACTTTACCCAGCCCTGAATTGTTTCTAGGCAGAAAACTTTAGCCAGCCCTGAATTGCCCTTGGACAGACCACTTTACACAGCCCTGAATTGTCCTTAGACAGAACACTTTACACAGCCCTGAACTGTCCTTAGACAAAACACTTTACCCAGCCCTGAATTGCCCTTGGACAGAACACTTTACACAGCCCTGAATTGTTTCTAGGCAGAACTCTTTACCCAGCCCTGAATTGTCCTTAGAACATTTTACACAGCCCCAAATTTTCCTTGGAGAAAAAACTTTACCCAGCCCTGAATTGTTTCTAGGCAGAAAACTTTAGCCAGCCCTGAACTGTCCTTGGACAGAACACTTTACACAGCCCTGAATTGTCCTTGGACAGAAAACTTTACATATCCCTGAACTGTCCTTGGACAGAACACTTTACCCAGCCCTGAATTCTCCTTGGACAGAACACTTTACCCAGCCCTGAATTCTCCTTGGACAGAACACTTTACACAGCCCTGAATTGTCCTTGGACAGAGCACTTTACACAGCCCTGAACTGTTTCTAGGAGGAAAACTTTACCCAGCCCTGAATTGTCCTTGGATAGAACACTTTACACAGCCCTGAACTGTATTTGGACACAAAACTTCACACAGTCCTGAATTGTTTCTAGGCAGAAAACTTTAGGCAGCCCTGAATTGTCTTTAGACAGTTTAAGAACATGCAGCCACAGAGAAGCAACAGCCTCCAGGAGCTTTTATCTCCAGTTCTCAAAGCCTGCAGGTCTGCAAGACTCAATTTCTTGACCTTCAGGGTTATGCTGCTAGCTCTGCTTTCTCAGGCCTCCTGCAGCTGGCTGGGGGCCGGTAAATTCACAAAGGATGTGGTTCATTTCACTTCTGGGGATTGGGTCTTGTCATGTTTGTGGAGGGCATGAACTATGAGCTGTTGGGACGGCAACTCTGTGGGTTATGGTATGGCTCAGTGGCCACAGGTTTCTACCACCAGTTGGAATATATCATAGGCAATAACTAGTCAGCTTTGGAACCACAATGTACAATGGCAAAGTTTAGTTCCATATCTAGTTAAGGAAAAAAATAAACCAGGTTTAATGCTGCTGCCAGCAGTCCCACCTTGGCTCCTGTGAGGTTTAAATGCTCCACTGCAATAGGACAGGTCAGACTCTGAGGTTTTGACAAAACCTCTCTGTGTTACTTGTAAGAAAGAACAATTTAGTGACAATTACTGGATGTACTCAGGTGATGTTAGAGCATCAGGTCTGGCAGCATTTCTCTCCTGCCCATCCCTAGATTTTGTTTTGAATCACAGAATTGTCAGGGTTGGAAGGGACCTCAAGGATCAGCCAGTTCCAACCCCCCTGCCATGGCCAGGGACACCTCACACTACAGCAGCTTGCTCACAGCCACAGCCAGCCTGGCCTTCAAAACTTCCAGGGATGAGGCTTCCACCACCTCCCTGGGCAACCTGTGCCAGTGTCTCACCACCCTCATGGGGAAGAACACTTCCTAACATCCAATCTAAATCTCCCCTCCTCTAGCTTGGATCCATTCCCCCCCCAGTCCTATTCACTCCCTGACACCCTCAAAAGTCCCTCCCCAGCTTTCGTGTAGCCCCCCTCAGATACTGGAAGGCCACAATTAGGTCTCCTCAGAGCCTTCTCCACTCCAGACTGAAGAACACCAACTGCCTCAGTCTGTCCTCATAGCAGAGCAGCTCCAGCCCTCTGCTCATCCTCGTGACCCTTCTCTGGACACCTTCCAGCACCTCCAGATCCTTCCTGGAATAGAGGCTCCAGAACTGGACACAGTGCTCCAGGTGGGGTCTGACAAGAGTGGTGCAGAGGGGGAGAATCGCCTCCCTTGACCTGCTGGCCACACTTCTCTTGATGCAACCCAGGATATGGTTGGCTTTTTCAGCTTACTTCTTTGTTGCCTTCTCAGCTTCTATGTGTGTACTGCACTGCTGTAGGCCTTCCTTTGCCAAGGGGTTTTCCCTTGGTCCTTCCACTTGCCCCTCAAATGCCCTTGCTGCTTGCCTCATCCAAAACCAGTGTGTTGTGCCATGCCAGCACGAAACAAGTGGCAGCCCCCTCTGATGCTGGACTTGAATAGACCAAACATGAGCCAGCAGTGTGCCCAGGTGGCCAAGAAGGCCAATGGCATCCTGGCCTGCATCAGGAAGAGTGTGGCCAGCAGGAGCAGGGAGGTTATTGTGCCCCTGTACTCAGCACTGGTCAGGCCATACCTTGAGTCCTGTGTCCAGTTCTGGGCTCCTCACTTTAGGAGAGATGTTGAGTTGCTGGAAGGTGTCCAGAGAAGGGCAACAAAGCTGGGGAGGGGTCTGGAGCACTGCCCTGTGAGGAGAGGCTGAGGGAGCTGGGGTTGCTTAGCCTGGAGAAGAGCAGGCTCAGGGGAGACCTTCTTGCTGTCTACAACTCCCTGAAGGGAGGTTGTATCCAGGTGGGGGTTGGTCTCTTCTCCCAGGCAACCAGCACCAGAACAAGAGGACACAGTCTCAAGCTGTGCCAGGGGAAGTTTAGACTGGAGGTTAGGAAGAAATTCATCCCAGAAAGAGAGATTGGCCATTGGAATGTGCTGTCCAGGGAGGTGGTGGAGTCACCATCACTGGAGGTGTTTAAGAAGAGCCTGGCTGAGGCACTTGGTGCTATGGTTGAGTTGATTAGATCGTGTTGGGTGATAGGTTGGACTTGATCTCAAAGGTCTTTTCCAACCTGGTTTGGTCCTGTCCTATCCTATCCTATCCCATCCTATCCTATCCTATCCTATCCTATCCTATCCTATCCTATCCTATCCTATCCTATCCTATCCTATCCTATCCTATCCTATCCTATCCTATTCTGTAGGACCATCATCTCATACTAATGGGACTGCAGCCAGGAAAGAAGAAGAGTTGCAAGAGTAACAACCAAATATTTATGGGCAGTGGTTCAGAGCTTGCTCTTCTGAGAAGCTGGAGCTGGGAAATTGACTGCACCAGGCTTGATCTTCACACAGATTTAATCTGAGCAAGCATCTCAGAGCACACAGCTCTGCTAATGTGTCGTTCTGCACAACAATAATCAATCTAAAACTGATCCTCACCTCATTCAGTGTTGCTGCTATAATGCAGCAGATTGTTCCTTGACATCTACTTTCTGTAGTGTTTTATCTCTTCTGGCTCTTCTATGTCCTGGTGAAACACGATCTAGCTTGGGATTTCTCAAGGCATAATTGTTGTGCCTGGAGTCATCCTTGGTTGTGTAGCAGGGATTGCACTTGTGAGGCTTGCAGGGGATTAGACTGAGCACTGGTGTTATAAAGAGACCCTGATTCACTAAGGTTTTGATGAAACCAGGGGAGGAAAGTGCAGCCAAATAATTCTGCTTCCCTCTGATTCCATGTCTGCTCTGGCCTCCAAAAGCTGTGCAGAAAGTTCTGAAGAAGAAACTCTAATCAAGCCTTTACCTAGGAAATCCTCAGTAGCAGCCTTATGTTAATGAGCCCTTTCAGCAGTATCACAGAATCACAACGGCTTCCAAACATTTTGTTTCCAAATGCTTCTTTATAGAATCAGAGAATTGTTAGGGTTGGAAGGGACCTCAAGGATCAGCCAGTTCCAACCCCCCTGCCATGGTGTGCTGCAGATGCTTCCAGTTTCGACTCACCTGAAGTGAATCTGAACTCTGTGTGTGTGCTGGCCAGGTGTTGGGACAGCCATCACCTCATCTTGCACATCCAGCTGTTCCTCACCATGAGGCTGCTGGAACACTGCAACAGCTTGCCCAGAAAGATAGTTGAGGCCCCATCCCTGGAGATATTCAAGGTGAGGCTGGACAGGGCTCTGAGCAACCTGATCAAGTTGAGGACGTCCCTGCTGACTGCAGGGGGATTGGGCTAGATGAGCTTTGGAGGTCCCTTCCAACCCAAACCATTCTATGACTGTCTCATGCCTCTTGTGATGACACTGTCATGTACTTTTTGAGTGGAAACAAGGGGATTTAGGTTTTGTTTCCAAAGGCTTCCAAACATTTTGTTCCCAAATGCTTCTTTATAGAATCACAGAGCTGTCAGGGCTGGAAGGGACCTCAAGGATCAGCCAATTCCAACCCCCCTGCCATGGCCAGGGACACCTCATGCTAGATCAGCTTGCTCAGAGCCACATCCAGCCTGGCCTTCAGAACCTCCAGGGCTGAGGCTTCCACCACCTCCCTGGGCAACCTGTGCCAGTGTCACAGAACTGCTTTCACAATCTCAAAGCTCCTATTGAAATAGCTGTGACAACCAAGCCAAAGAAGCTCCCATGGAGCAGTTTTTAGTTGTCTTTGGGCAGCTTCCACTACAAACATATTTATGTCCCTTTGTGTCAGCTGAACTATTTTGTTGGAATTCAGTATTATTTATTTCACCAATTGCCCTTTAACTTCCTTTTGCTTATTTTTACAAATTTCCCTTTTTCTCCCCTCTCCTCTACTAGAGTAGTTGTTATTTTTCTTAAGGCTTACTACATATTGTTTCTACTGAACTTTCGACACTTGAGCCTAGGAGGGTCTGGGAGATTTTTCCACTTTAAAATCCAAAAGGAGACATTTCAGTTTTCATTGTGTTTATTCCCCCCCTCAGTATTTGAGGGGGGACAAATATTCCCTATTTCCCCAACTCACAGAAACTCATCTTAAATATCTTCTGCCATGAATTCCCTTTTACACAGCTGCTTCATTTTATTTCCCCAACTCACTGAAATTCAGCTTAAATATTTTCTGCCATTAGAATAGAATAGAATAGAATAGAATAGAATAGAATAGAATAGAATAGAATAGACCAGACCAGACCAGACCAGACCAGACCAGGCTGGAAGAGACTTTCAAGGTCATCATGTCCAACCTATCATCCAACACCACCTAATCAACTAAACCATGCAACCAAGCACCCCATCCAGTCTCCTCCTGAACACCTCCAGTGATGGTGACTCTACCACCTCCCTGGGCAGCCCATTCCAATGGGCAATCACTCTCTCTGGGAAGAACTTCTTCCTAACCTCCAGCCTAAACCTCCTCTGGCACAGCCTGAGACTGTGTCCTCTTGTTCTGGTGCTGGGTGCCTGGAAGAAGAGACCAAACTCCGCCTGTCTTCAACCTCCCTTCAGGTAGTTGTAGAGAGCAAGGAGGTCACCCCTGAGTCTCCTCTTCTCTAGGCTAAGCAACCCCAGCTCCCTCAGCCTCTCCTCACAGGGCTGTGCTACAGACCCCTCCCCAGCTTTGTTGCCCTTCTCTGGACACCTTCCAGCAAGTCAACATCTTTCCTAAACTGAGGAGCCCAGAACTGGACACAGGACTCAAGGTGTGGCCTAACCAGTGCAGTGTACAGGGGCACAATGACCTCCCTGCTCCTGCTGGCCACACTATTCCTAATGCAGGCCAGGATGCCATTGGCCCTCTTGGCTGCCTGGGCACACTGCAGGCTCATGTTCAGCCTACCATCAACCAGCACCTCCAGGTCCTTCTCTGCCTGGCTGCTCTCCATCCACTCTGACCCCAGCCTGTAGCTCTGCATGGGGTTGCTGTGGCCAATGTGCAGAACCTGGCACTTAGATGTGTTCAATCTCATGCCACTAATTCCCTTTTACACAACTGCTGGATTTTATTTCCCCCCCTTCCAGAAATTCATCTTAAACATTTTCTTCCATGAATTCCCTTTTATTCAACTGCTCCATTTTAATTCTCCAGCTCACAAAGTCCCTGTTAAGTATTTTCTCCCATGAATTCCCATGTATACAACTGCTTGATTTTAGGTTCCCAACTCACAGAAACTCACAGTAAGTATTTTCTTCCACAAATTCCCTTTTATACAACTGCTTCATTTTATTTCCCCAACTCACTGAAACTCATCTCAAATATTTTCTGCCATTCATTCCCCTTCATAAAACCTCTTGGGTTTATTCCCCCAACTCACAGAAATTCATCTTAAATATTTTCTCCCATGAATTCCCTTTTATTCAGCTGCTTCATTTTAATTCTGCAGCTCACAGAAGTCCCTGTTAAATTTTTTCTTCCATAAATTCCCTCTTATACAACTGCTTCACTTTACATCTCCAGCTCACAGAGATGCATGTTCAAACAGGGCTAGAGGAGATTCTTTTGGCAGCCTGCCTGCTGAACCCTAGAAATGCCACTTCACATAGTCCATGCTTGGGATGGTTGAGTGAGTTGCAGAGGATAGAGCTGGGAGGACAAAGTTGCAGACTGAAGCCTGCTTAATCCAAGGAGAGTGGAAGCCATCCTTTAAATGGCTTCATCCTGATCATCACGTGTCTGCTTCATTCCAAGTGCTTCCTCCTGGCAAAGGCATTCATTCTCTTCACTGCTTCATTTGCTGGTGGCTGGGCAAGGATGGCTCTGCTGTCACTTCGTGGTCACCTCTGCAAGCTGAGAAGTCCTCAAAGGATTTTGGTCTTTCTGAAGCCAAAGGAAACTGCAAGTTTACATTTGATCCTTGTAAGCAAAAGCTTACAACTTCACAGCAGGTTCCCAGACGTCTGCTCCCCAGCTGTGTGTAAAATCTGGGTCGTTACATGTAGGTGGCACCATGTGAGACTCCCATGGAAGTCTCAGAGTATTTTAAACAGCAAAATGGGTCAACCTCCTTCAAAGCCTGCAGCCATCTCTACCACTGGGTTTGGCTATGTGTACAGTCCAGAGAAGGTTAAATAACTCTCTTGACCCCTCATTGAGTGTGAAGTTTTGATGTTCTACGTTCTCACAGCCCTGAAAGGCAGCATTTCCTAGGTAAATTCCCCTGCTACTTCGATCTGTTTGCCATTTTCTGCCATCCAGGAGAGAGCCTAGGGCAATATAAATACTGTCTTGTTCCAGGCCTTGCTTGTTCATTTCCACATGCTGTGCAGTCATTCCTTGACTGCAGGCATTTTCCATGAGCTGAAATAGGATAGGATGAGCTGAATAGGCTAGGATAGGATAGGATAGGATAGGATAGGATAGGATAGGATAGGATAGGATAGGATAGGAATAGGATAGGGATAGAATAGGATAGGATAGGACAGGATTGGAATGGAATGGAATAGAATAGAATAGAATAGAATAGAATAGAATAGAATAGAATAGAATAGAATAGAATAGAATAGAATAGAATAGAATAGAATAGAATAGAATAGAATAGAATAGACCAGGTTGGAAAAGACCTTGGAGATCATCAAGTCCAACCTATCACCGAGCACCATCTCATCAACTAAACCATGGCACCAAGTGCCTCAGCCAGGCTCTTCCTAAACACCTCCAGGGATGGGGACTCCACAACCTCCCTGGGCAGCACATTCCAATGGCCAATCTCTCTTGCTGGGAAGAATTTCTTCCTCACCTCCAGCCTAAACCTCCCCTGGTGCAGCTTGAGACTGTGTCCTCTTGTTCTGGTGCTGGATGTCTGAGAGAAAAGACCAAACTCCTCCTGTCTACAACCTCCCTTCAGGGAGTTGTAGAGAGCAAGAAGGTCTCCCCTGAGCCTCCTTTTCTCCCGGCTAAGCAACCCCAGCTCCGTCAGCCTCTCCTCACAGAGCTGAGCTCCAAACCCCTCCCCAGCTTTGTTGCCCTTCTCTGGACACCTTCCAGCATCTCAACATCTTTCCTAAACTGAGGAGCCCAGAACTGGACACTGGACACAGGACTCAAGGTGTGGCCTAACCAGTGCTGAGCACAGGGCAGAATGACTTCCCTGCTCCTGCTGGCCACACTATTCCTGATGCAGGCCAGGATGCCATTGGCCTTCTTGGCCATCTGGGCACACTGCTGGCTCATGTTCAGCTGCTGTCCGCCAGTATCCCCAGGTCTCTTTCTGCCTGGCTGCTCTCCAGCCACTCTGTCCCCAGCCTGTAGCAGTGCAGGGGTTTGTTGTGGCCAATGTATAGAACCTGGCACTTAGGTGTGTTAAGTGTCATGATTTTTGACGTGCCTCAGCTACTGCTGTTTCTTTGATTTTGTAATTATTGTTCTCCTCACTATATTGGCTCCCACTAGGACTGAAGCAGTGCTGCTATCATGTGCCCCACTCACTGTGTGCAATTTTGCATAGACCTGCAAACAAGTTTCAAACTAGTGAGCAACAGACACTAGCCTAAGCCATGGCAGAGCAGGGGTTTGGGGTAGTACAGTAATGGAGAAGGCTCCTGGATGGATGCTGCTGGGAAGTCACCAGGGGATTGACTGGGAGAGATGGTCACCAAGGGTGACACTATCATTGACAGGGAAAACAGAGAGATGCCAGACTCAGATGATTTCAGTGGCACAAAGTTGCAGGACAGATAAGATATTGCTGTTTTGGGAAGGCAGTAGATCCTCTGAGCCTTGGACTTCCTACAGGTGGAAGTTGCTTTACCACAAGGGAGCAAAATGTTGGGGGGGATTCTGCCATAGCTGGCTATAGACCTGTCAGCCTGAGATTCTTTAGCCTGGTTCCCTTGGCCTGGATGAGGTTTACTGTTTGGGCCATGATCCAGTTAGAGGCAGGACACAATTATGTGTCCTGGGAAAAGAACCACAGGGGCACCTAGCAGCCCCAAACTAGAACTGTAAGCCAAAAGTCTGCCACATTTTCCCACCACCAGCCTGAGTATCCAGCTGAGAGCCAGGCCAGCATGAGAAGGTCTCCACTAGCCTGAGTGAAATGCATGACATTTGGCAGCTCTCTTGCTCTGTGGGCTATTGAAACCCATAAAAACACTCCAGTGCCTTCAGAGAACTGCAGGTCCTGCCTACAGACACCTTTGCTTCTGCTGTGACAAAGCTCCCAGAACCATTTTCTGAACACAAACCCACCTGTGTCTGAAAGCCTTTGCTGTGTTGTTTTGTTTGGGGCTCTTTTTTTGCCAGACTTTTTACATCCACTCCTTATTCTCATGTACTTGCCCAGAACTGCCAGAGACTCAACTTGCCTCCTTTTAAATGTCTTTCCATTGCAGCCAATACAATGGCCACTGCAAATCCCTCCACCGCTGAGCTCCTCTGGCTTCATGCTGGCTTCTGTTTTTTAGGGCAGAGGGTTTTGTGTGGTCATTTAATGCATGAGAAAACTCATTAATAGATTTCCTGGGTAACTGAAATGTTGTTTCTAGCTGCAGAATAGAGAGAGGCTAACACTGCAAGCTTCCTCCTGATGCTCTGGCAGGCTCCTGCGATTCCAATTTGGTGTGACTGTGTTTGGAAGGGAAGAGTGGCTCAGACTCTCTGCTCATTCATTCCCACTGCTGGGGCTGATCAATGAAGTAATTGTGTTTTCTTGGTGATGTGAGCACCAGCATGTTTTAAACCAGCAGGAAACCATTCACATGTACAGTTGCTGGGCCACCAGGTGAGAATGAGAAGGAATTGGGACAGTGACTATGGATATGGACCAGAGCAAGGCTGTAACACAGCTGAAGAAACTCAGAGCCCACTTTTAAACAGATGAAATGCTCAGTTCCTGCACCTAGAATAGAACAGAATTAACCAGGTTGGAAAAAGACCTTGGAGATCATCCAGTCCAACCTATCACCCAACACCATCTAATCAACTAATCCATGGCACCAAGTGCCTCATCCAGGCTCTTCTTAAACACTTCCAGTGATGGTGACTCCACCACCTCCCTGGGCAGCACATTCCAATGGCCAATCTCTCTTGCTGGGAAGAATTTCTTCCTCACCTCCAGCCTAAACTTCCCCTGGCACAGCTTGAGACTGTGTCCTCTTGTTCTGGTGCTGGCTGCCTGGGAGAAGAGACCAACCCCCACCTGGATACAACCTCCCTTCAGGGAGTTGTAGAGAGCAAGAAAGTCTCCCCTGAGCCTCCTCTTCTCCAGGCTAAGCAACCCCAGCTCCCTCAGCCTCTCCTCCCAGGGCTGTGCTCCAGACCCCTCCCCAGCTTTGTTGCCCTTCTCTGGACACCTTCCAGCAACTCAACATCTTCCTAAACTGAGGAGCCCAGAAGTGGACACAGGACTCAAGGTGCATGGTGGCTTCCTTGTGATTTCACAACCTGTTGTGGTGAAATGAAAAGCTTTGTCAAGAGCAGACCATGATTCTGCTCAGCTGTAGACACCAGCAACAGACGGACTTCTGGGCCAGAGAGTCACAAAGAATTGGAATGGAATGGAATGGAATGGAATGGAATGGAATGGAATGGAATGGAATAGAATAGAATAGAATAGAATAGAATAGAATAGAATAGAATAGAATAGAATAGAATTAACCAGGTTGGAAAAGACCTTTGAGATCATCCAGTCCAACCTATCACCCAACACCATCTCATCAACTCAACCATGGCAAAAGTGCCTCAGCCAGGCTCTTCTGAAACAACTCCAGGGATGGTGACTCCACCACCTCCCTGGGCAGCACACTCCCATGGCCAATCTCTCTTTCTGGGAAGAATTTCTTCCTGTCATCCTAACATAAAAGGTTTTGTGCAACCAACAAATCTAACCATCAAATGAAGGAGGGGTGCAGCAATGACTGAACCAGTTAAAACACACAGTGCCAAGGTCTGCCTGCGCTGTCAGTGGCTCCTTGTATCCCTGGGGAAAGGCTCTGCCTTGGCCATGGGAGCACGGATTTCATCCCTGAAGATGGCTAGAAGCAATACAGCCATCTACTGACTGACACGGTGAACCACAGGCTGTTTGTGTGCTGCTCATTCGAACTTGCTCTCTTATTTCCATCCTAACATTTTGGCCCGTGGAAAACTGGTTTTCAGCAGAAGCCAATTAGTGAAGGATACAATTCATAGCTGGTTAGTAACTCGATGACTCTCCTTATTACTCATGGCTCTGACATCTGGTTAGGTAGCTGTGGGTACAAGCACTCCTAGCATATGCCATATATTTTCAGGTGTAAGATGCCATCACACCTTGCTTTGGGCATGCAAAGGGCTCATTCCCACGTCTCTGCTGCTGTGTGGGGCTCAGAGACAATCATCATCACAACACATGTAGGGAGGTTGTAGCCAGGTGGGGGTTGGTCTCATCTCCCAGGCAACCAGCACCAGAACAAGAGGACACAGTCTCAAGCTGTGCCAGGGGAAGTTTAGGCTGGAGGTGAGGAGAAAGTTCTTCCCAGCAAGAGAGATTGGCCATTGGAATGTGCTGCCCAGGGAGGTGGTGGAGTCACCATCACTGGAAGTGTTTAGGAAGAGCCTGGATGAGGCATTTGGTGCCATGGATTAGTTGATGAGATGGTGTTGGGTGATGGGTTGGACTGGATGATCTCAAAGGTCTTTTCCAGCCTGGTTAATTCTGCATTCTGTATTCTGTACATTTCCACTGAAGAATGAGAGAAGGCTCCCTGATGTCTGTGGCTGTCCTGTTCCCCTTCTGACACCTCAAGTTCGTGTTTTCTGAACACTTACCACTTTGTGTAAGCCAGAGAAACACTCTGGATGCCAGCACAGTGTTGACAAAACCACCAAGCAAAATAAGGGGGTGGGAGTCTTTGACTCAGGAATTATTCAGCATATTTGTGTTTAAGAGCTGTTCCTGGCTTGGATCATGATGCAGGTGTTTGAAAATGGAGCCTGCAGACTAATACACTGTGGTTTATATGACTGCAGGTCTCACATGCCCTAAGACAGTGGAGACTTGAAGGAAATCTGTGCCTTGCCACAGAATGTTTCAATGCTTCTCATTGAAACAAGCTGATGAAGAACATTTCAAGTTCATGCTCTGCTCTGGTTAAGACCTCACCTGGAGTACTGCAGCCAGCTCTAGAGACCTCAGCACAGGAAGGACATGGCCCTGATGGAGAGGGTTCAGAGGAGGGAAATTAGAATGATCAGGGGGTTGGAGCACCTCTGCTACTAGGACAGGCTGAAGGAGCTGGGGGTGTTCAGCCTGGAGAAGAGAAGGCTTCAGGGAAACCTAATAGCAGCCTGCCAGTGCCTGAAGGGGGATACAAGAAGGCTGCAGAGGGACTGTTTCCCTGCAGTGATAGGGTGAGGGGCAATGGAGAAGAGAGAGAAGATTTAGATTGAATGTTAGGAACAAGTTCTTTAGCACAATGGTGGTGTTTGAGGTCCCATCCCTGGAGATATTCAAGGCCAGGCTGGACAAGGCTGTGGGCAACCTGATCCTAGCTGAGGATGCCCCTGCTGACTGCAGGGGGGTTGCACTGGATGACCTCGGAGGTCCCTTCCAACCCAAACCACGCTATGATTCTACAACAAAAGATGTGGAAATGGAAACAGAAGTGGCTGAAATGCTGGGTTCAGAGGCAGCTGGCATTACAGTAACACCAAGACTCTGCATGGATGGCAAGAAGCTCCCTTTTCCCCAAAGGCTTTTGTAATCCTTAAAGGAAAACAAAGTGCTGGTTAATAATCACATTAGGCTCAGCAGGGAGGGGAAAAAATACCTGGCATACTTGGTGCACAAGTAGCTGGCTGAGCAGCCCCAAAGGCACTCATGGAAACACAGGGAGGCAGCAGACTGTGTGTCAATAAAACCCCAGTATCACACTGTCAAAGCAGTGACTGCAGGGACCAAGACTGACCAGAGCAACCAGCCCTGCACAAGGAGCCTCACAGCTGCTCACAGAGCATGGGTTTGACAAATGGTGAGGGCAGTCCCTCTTTAGGTTTAGGAGGAGCCCTGGAAGCTGCCATGAGGGCACTGAAGCTCTGCAGGCAGAAGGCTGATTACATGCACCCTTCTGATTCCTGCCCTTGCTGGAACTGGAGCAGCCAGATTTACACCACCAAGATGTGTCTCTGTGAGGAATGCACACTCTTTGATGTGTCACTAGGAGGAAACTTGGCCTGCCTTCCTCTTGCAACCACTTCAGCATGCCCTGAATCCAGTTCTAACTATGCTTAATCCCTCTTGCTTCCAGAACACAGAGGCTGAAATCATTCTCTGCAATTTTTAGGACACCCAAAAGCTGAGGCATGAAGAACTGCAGGCAAAATAGCTGAGGTGCATGAAGGACAAGCCCTGTGAGGAGAGGCTGAGGGAGCTGGGGTTGCTTAGCCTGTGCAAGGGGTGATGCCCTTACAGGCAATGGCTCAAGCTAGCTTGTATATTGTAGAGAATGCAACAGGCATCTCATCTTTTCAGACTGCACTTGGGCACCTCTTAGATGTGCAAGTAGTTTCTCCACTCCCTCTTTAAGCTGGGTCTTTCCCTTACTAAATCCTTCCTGACACTGCCCCCAACACTGGGGCTTGGCAGTATTCCAGGTAGGAAATGCCATGGACTAATATAAAAGCCCTTGGAAAAAGAGCTAAGAAAAAGGGTTGCATTGGGTTTAACCTTTTTCCCCCCCTTCCTCTTGGTTTAATTAAGTATCACTTTGTAAAGATAGACTTTAGGACTGAGTATTTCTACAGTTATGAGACCCAGGGTGTTGGGGCAGCAGGAACTGTGCCACAGATGAGTCCTGGCTCTGCAGTTATGCATCTACCTTGATTCATACATCACTATGAATGGAATGGAATGGAATGGAATGGAATGGAATGGAATGGAATAGAATAGAATAGAATAGAATAGAATAGAATAGAATAGAATGGAATGGAATGGAATGGAATGGAATGGAATAGAATAGAAGCAACTCTTCACTTCTCCTTGTTGGATTCAGCAGTGGAATTAACCAGGTTGGAAAAGACCTCAGAGATCATCAAGTCCAACCTATCACCCAACACCATCTCATCAACTAAACCATGGCACCAAGTGCCTCATCCAGGTTCTTCTTAAACACCTCCAGTGATGGTGACTCCACCACCTCCCTGGGCAGCACATTCCAATGGCCAATCTCTCTTGCTGGGAAGAATTTCTTCCTCACCTCCAGCCTAAACCACCTCTGGCACAGCTTGAGACTGTGTCCTCTTGTTCTGGTGCTGCTTGCCTGGGAGAAGAGACCAACCCCACCTGGCTACAGCCTCCTCTTCTCCAGGCTAAGCAACCCCAGCTCCCTCAGCATCTCCTCACAGGGCTGTGCTCCAGACCCCTCCCCAGCTTTGTTGCCCTTCTCTGGACACCTTCCAGCATCTCAACATCTTTCCTAAACTGAGGGGCCCAGAACCGGACACAGGACTCAAGGTGTGGCCTAACCAGTGCTGAGCACAGGGCAGAATGACTTCCCTGCTCCTGCTGGCCACACTGTTCCTGATGCAGGCCAGGATGCCATTGGCCTTCTTGGCCACCTGGGCACACTGCTGGCTCATGTTCAGCTAGCTGTCAACCAGTACCCCCCAGGTCCCTTTCTGCCTGGCTGCTCTCCAGCCACTCTGACCCCAGCCTGTAGCACTGCATGGGGTTGCTGTGGTCAATGTGTAGATCCTGGCACTTAGATGAAGCACAATGGGCTCCAGCTAGGCACTGTGGAGTGTGGGCATTGCTCCACAGGGCTTACAACCTCACAAGGAAACCCTGCAAGTGATGAGTATTATTGCAGGTGTCAGTGCCACTTGATGATATATCACCTTGACAGTGTCTGTGTAGAAAATGACTGCAATTCCCTTCATGTGGGCAGATTGCTAGGTCCCTGAATGTGAATGGCACATCACATGAATAAGGAATGCTACAGATCAAGGCAGAATTTGGATCACAGCCCAAGAGGCCAACTGCATCCTGGGCTGCATCCTAAGCAGCGTGGCCTGCAGGTCAAGAGAGGTGATTCTGCCACTTTGCTCTGGTGAGACCTCACCTAGAATACTGCAGCCAGCCCTGCAGCCCTCAACAGAGGAAGGACATAGATCTGATGGTGAGGGTCCAGAGGAGGGCCACAAAAAAGGTCTGGGGACTAGAGCACCTCTGCTACACAAACAGGCTGGGGGGAGGTGGGGGTGTTCAGCCTGGAGAAGAGAAGGCTCCAGGGAGACCTAACAGCAGCCTGCCAGTACCTGAAAGGGGCTACAAGAAGGCTGCAGAGGGACTGTTTACAAAGGCCTGCAGGGATAGGATGAGGGGCAGTGGTTTCAAACTAGAGGAGAGCAGATTTGGATTGGATGTTAGGAACAAGTTCTGCACCATGAAGGTGGTGGAACATGGGAACAGGTTGCCCAGGGAGGTGGTTGAGGTTCCATCCCTGGAGATATTCAGGGTGAGGCTCAGCTGAGCTCTGGACAACCTCATACAGTGGGAGATGTCCCTGCTCACCTCAGGCAAGTTGGACTAGGTGACCTTTGGAGGTCTCTTCCACCACAAACCATTCTATGATCCTGTTAGTAGGCTCTTTTGGGTAGGAAGGTGAAAAGCTTTTTGAAAGCTAAGCCCCAGCTATATTTGTAGACTTTCTTTTATCCCCTGCTTTGCAAAAGAGATCTTCCTTTGTGGCAATGCTAATTTATCTCCAATTACTCTTGGCAAGGTTCTCATTTGAAAGTTAAAAAGACAAGGGATTAGCTAAATGCAAATACAGACCAGTGTTCCTCTGGCAAGAAAAAAAACAACCCACAACCCCCAAATCACAATTGTACCTGATTTTGCTACATTTCCCATGGCCCTCTTGGCAATTTCTCCTCATTTAAGCATTTGACATCGTGTTGCTTTAGCTTGCCACAGCAAAACAAGTTACAATCATTTTCACCAGGGCTCTGATGAGTCACAGAATGCTTAAAATGGATGAGAAATCATTGAAAAAAACAGGGTCTAACTTGACACACACCCCACCCCACCCCCCCCATGCTTAGGGAGGAGTAATAGCAAATAAAACTCTATGTTAAATCACAGCATCACATAGGATCACACCAAAGATCATTGAGTCCAGAGCAGGACCCGAGAATCCAGCACAGGTCACACAGGAACACATCCAGACAGGGCTGGAAAGGCTCCAGAGAAGGAGACTCCACAACCCCCCTGGGCAGCCTGCTCCAGGGTTCTGTCACTCTCACAGTGAAGAAGTTCTTCCTCATGCTGAGGTGGAACCTCCTGTGCTGGTGTTTCCATCCATTGCCCCTTGTCCTACCCCAGGGTGCAACTGAGCAGAGCCTGTCCCCTCCCTCCTTACCCCCAGCCCTCAGATATTGATAGACATTGATTAAATGCCCTCTCAGTCTTCTCCAGACTAAACAGCCCCAGGGCTCTCAGCCTCTCCTCCCCAGGCAGTGCTGCAGTCCCTAAATCATCCTGGTAGCCTTCTGTTGGACTCTCTCCAGCACTCCAGCAGATCCCTGTCCCTCCTGAGCTGGGGTGCCTAGAACTGGCTGCAACACTCCAGGTGTGGCCTCACCAGGGCAGAGTAGAGGGGGAGGAGAACCTCCCTGGATCTGCTGGACACACTCCTCTGAATGCACCCCAGGATCCCATTGACCCTCTTGGCCACAAATCTGTAAGCAGAAATCCATTCTACACAGTCTGAGAGCAGCCAACACAGCCTTCTGCCCCTTTCACACTGCAGTTTTACAGGAGGGTTCATACAAACCATGTCCAAAACCCCTACTCCTCACCTAAACCTTTTCTAGCCCTGCAGCTGCTTAACCACCTGCTTTACTGTTTGATTCTCCATGAAACCAGAAGGTCCCAAGACACTCTCTTACCTGTGCATCCGTTTTGAAGCATCTCACACGTCAGAGGGAAAGATTTCTGGGTAACTGCTACTGCTCTTCAGTCTTGAAGCTATAGCATCAAGGCAAAAATAGCTGCACATGAATCAGATTTCCAGGTAACCATTTCAAGAAGTTACTCTTTAGGCATGGTGCCAACTGGATTACCACTGCCAGTACCTCTGCACCCAGAATTAAGTGTTTTAAGGATTTGCCAATACATCATCTTCATGGCCCTGCTTGGAACCTGATACTGCTCTTGCAGGACTTCATTCCAGTAGTCACCTGTTGAAACTCTTATTTTCCTCTCAGTCTGCTCCCTCTGAATTCTCTGGTGAGAAAGCTTTTTAGCTTTCTTCTCAGTGGATCTGCTTGGAAGGTCTTGCTCCCCATCCCTTAGTAGTCCTTTAGCTGTTGAAACCTTCAGTACTGTAAAATCCTTCTGAAGTGTGATGGAAATTGGGCACCGGGCTCCAAGCTGAGGGGGAGGGTTGAGTGGTCTGTGTAGACAACATGAGTGTGTAGGTTCTGACAAGCAACTGAGAAGCCCATTGTTATACCTAGACAGGCATTCATTCCAGCTTGCTTGCTTACAGAAATATCAGGACTGACAAACTGTATTCCTCTTGGTGAAAGACAGGTAGTCAAACCTGTTTGTCAGTGCTGCTCATTTGGCAACAACAAGGCTTCCAGAGCCCATTTTTCCTCACGGGAATCCATTATCATAGAACCATAGAATGGCTCAGGTTGGAAGGGCCCTCAGAGATCATCTGTTCCAACCTTGCAGGGAGACCTCTCAACTAGACTTGGATGCTCAAGGCCTCATCCAAGCTGGCCTTCAACACCGCCAGGAAGGAGGCAGCCACAGCCTCCCTGACCAGCCTATTCCAGTGTCTCACCACCCTCCTACTGAAGAACTTCTTCCTAAGATCCAGTCTAAACCTACCCTCCATCAGCTTCAAACCATTCCTCCGTGTCCTGCCTCTAGACACCCTTATGAGGAGTACCTCTGCAGCCTTCCTGCAGGATCCCTTCAGCCATTGGAAGGCAGCTCTAAGTCTTCTCCAGGCTGAACACCCCCAGCTCCCTCAGCCTACCCTCCTAGCAGAGGTGTTGCAGCCCTTGGATCATCTTTGTGGCCCTCCTCTGGACTCACTCCAACAGCTCTGTGTCCCTTTTTATGCTGGGGACACTAGAACTGGGTGCACCATTTGAGGTGGGGTCTCACAACAGCAGAATAAAGGGGGAAAATCCCCTCTCTTCCTATGGCAGTGCTGGGAATTAGCAAAACTTCCAGTCCCCCAGAGATAGCACGCACTCCCAGAGTGAGAAAACCCATGTGAACATGACCTTTCCCTCAGTTTTCTTCAGGAATAACCCTCTCTGGCCTCATGTATACAACTGAAGGAAGCACAATCAGCTCGAACCCACCTCTTCCTCTCTGTGCAACAAGTTTTCCAGATCATTAAATGAAATGCCAGTTCTGTGCTTCAGAACAGAAAACGCTGGCAGGGGCTGGAGGATTGATTTTCTCCAAGCTGTGTGCTCTGGAGAAGGAATGTTGGGGATCTTTGTCATCATTCCATGGCAAGGCAGAGCTGTTTTAAAAGTCTTGGAGGAAACTGTTGTGTGTCTGAGCACACAGATTCTCAAGTTCTTTCTGGATGTCATCCCACATGCAGGTCAGTGATTTCACATGACCCCAGCTCTTAGGATAAATAGCAGAAGAGGCTGAAGTCATTAGCTACAACCCAGCTCCTAACTGCTGTGATTTTCCTTGGCCCTTCACAGCGCCCAGGCTGAGCCCTGCTGGTTTGTGCAGAGGAGGAAAAGGAAGAGGTGATCCAGAGTTTTCAGACTGCACATTCACCACCCCCTCAGAAAATAAACACATGAATTAAAATACTCAGGAATCAGAGAAGCTCTTTGACTGGCAAAAATGTGACATTTGGATCTATTCCAAGCTGATACTCGCCTCCCTGAAACAAACTAATGGGGAACATTGCAAGTTCATACTCTGCTCTGGTAAGATCTCAACTGGAGTACTGCAGCCAGCTCTGGAGCCCTCAACAGAGGAAGGACATAGATCTGATGGTGAGGGTCCAGAGGAGGGCCACAAAAAAGGTCTGGGGACTAGAGCACCTCTGCTACACAAAGAGGCTGGGGGGAGCTGGGGGTGTTCAGCCTGGAGAAGAGAAGGCTCCAGGGAGACCTAACAGCAGCCTGCCAGTACCTGGAGGGGGCTATAAGAAGGCTGCAGAAGGACTGTTTGCAAAGGCCTGCAGGGATAGGATGAGGGACAATGGTTTGAAATTAGAGGAGATTTGGATTGGATGTGAGGAACAAGTTCTGCACCACGAGGGTGGTGGAACACTGGAACAGCTTGCCCAGAGACGTGTTTGAGGCCTCATCCCTGGAGATAGCCAAGGTCAGGTTTGACAAGGCTCTGAGCAATCTGATCTAGTGGAGGATGTCCTTGCTGACTGCAGGATGACCTTTGGAGGTCCCTTCCAGCCCAACCCATTCTATGGTTCTATGATAAATAGCTATCAGCATAAATTAATCAAGCAATGTATCTGTTCTGTGCCTAACTTAGTTGAGAATCCAGAGATGTAGGATCTTCCATGCTCTGAAGTTTCCCTTGGGTAGTTTAAAGGCTCTATATGAAGCCTAAACTCCCTGTTGCAGGCATTGCAAGTGTCAGAAGATGATCCTCAGTCTTTCATGACATTTTAATGCATGAATCCTTTTATTTAAAACAAAAATTAATAAACTTTTGGCATTCTTAAAGGTGGGCAGTGACTGGCTGGAAAGCAGCCCTGAGGAGAGAGACTTGGGGGTGCTGGTGGAGGAGAAGCTCAGCATGAGCTCTCAATGTGCATGTGCAGCCAGGAAAGCCAATCAGATCCTGGGCTGCATCAGGAGAAGTGTGGCCAGCAGGTCAAGGGAGGTGATTCTCCCCCTCTGCTCAGCTCTGGTGAGACCCCACCTGGAGTACTGTGTCCAGTTCTGGAGCCCCTAGTACAAGAGGGATATGGGGGTGCTGGAAGGAGTCCAGAGAAGGGCCACAAGGATGATCAGAGGGCTGGAGCACCTCTGCTATGAGGAGAGACTGAAGGAGTTGGGGCTGTTCAGTCTGTAGAGGAGAAGGCTCCGAGGTGACCTCATTGTGGCCTTCCAGTATCTGAAGGGGGCCTACAGGAAGGCTGGGGAGGGACTGCTCAGGATCTCAGGTAGTGATAGGACTAGGGGGAATGGAATGAAGCTGGAGGTGGGGAGATTCAGGCTGGAGGTGAGGAGGAAGTTCTTCCCCATGAGAGTGGTGAAGCCCTGGAATGGGTTGTGCAGGGAGGTGGTTGAGGCCCTGTCCCTGGAGGTGTTTAAGCCCAGGCTGGCTGAGGCTCTGGCCAGGCTGATCTAGTGTGGGGTGTCCCTGCCCATGGCAGGGGGGTTGGAACTAGATGATCCTTGTGGTCCCTTCCAACCCTGACTGATACTATAATACTATGATTTGCCCTAATTTTTCCTCTGACCTACCAGGAATGTCACAGACAATTCAAGTGTGCAGGATTTGTCAAGGTATGTCAAGGCAGACAAGCATTTGGAACAAGGACAGCATTTCTTCCATGCCCAAATATCCAGTGGCCCTCTTGGTGTGATCATTTCTGATGCTTCAGAATGTGTACTCATAAAATGTTTTCTGGGATGTAAGCTAACATCGAGACCCTTGAACGTGTCCAGAGAAGGGCAACAAGGCTGGGGAGAGGCCTTCAGCACAGCCCTGTGAGGAGAGGAGAGGCTGAGGGAGCTGGGATTGCTTAGCCTGGAGAAGAGGAGGCTCAGGGGAGACCTCATTGCTCTCTACAACTACCTGAAAGGTGATTGTAGCCAGGAAGGTGTTGGACTCTTCTCCCAGGCAACCAGCACCAGAACAAGAGGACACAGTCTCAAGCTGTGCCAGGAGAAGTTTAGACTCGAGGTGAGGATAAAGTTCTTCACCGAGAGACTCATTCACCATTGGGATGTGCTGCCCAGGGAGGTGGTGGAGTCACCATCCCTGGAGGTGTTCAAGAGGGGACTGGACGTGGCACTTGGTGCCATGGTCTAGTCATGAGGTCTGTGGTGACAGGTTGGACTCGATGATCCTCGAGGTCTCTTCCAACCTTGGTGGTACTGTGATACTGTACCAGCTTTTAAGTTTTAGCCCTAAAATGAGATTGCTGCAAGTGTAGTTCTGATGCCTGAGGGCCAGTGCACAGCACAATATAATCTGCTTGTGCAGGTGGAACAATGAGTAGCAGCTTCCAAAGTGAGACCACAGAAGAGATCTCACTGTTCTCAGGTTGGATTCCTTCATCACTCCAAGCCTAGAGGTTTGTACACTAGCTACACAGTACTCAAGGCTAGGCCACACCTGGAGTCCTGTGTCCAGTTCTGGGCTCCTCAGTTTAGGAAAGATGTTGAGTTGCTGGAAGGTGTCCAGAGAAGGGCAACAAAGCTGGGGAGGGGTCTAGAGCACAGCCCTGTGAGGAGAGGCTGAGGGAGCTGGGGTTGCTTAGCCTGGAGAAGAGGAGGCTCAGGGGAGACCTTCTTGCTGTCTACAACTCCCTGAAGGGAGGTTGTAGCCAGGAGGGGGTTGGTCTCTTCTCCCAGGCAACCAGCACCAGAACAAGAGGACACAGTCTCAAGCTGTGCCAGGGGAGGTTTAGGCTGGAGGTGAGGAAGAAATTCTTCCCAGCAAGAGAGATTGGCCATTGGAATGTGCTGCCCAGGGAGGTGGTGGAGTCACCATCACTGGAAGTGTTTAAGAAGAGCCTGGATGAGGCAGTTGGTGCCATGGTTGAGTTGATTAGATGGTGTTGGTGATAGGTTGGACTGGATGATCTCTGAGGTCTTTTCCAACCTGGTTAATTCTGTATTCTGTAGCTAAGGGGTGTGTTGTGGAAATGCTCTGGGCACTGGCCTCCAAACTGGCAAAGGGAAAAACTGCAGCTACCTGAAATGCAAAGTTTCAGACTCACCATTTGCCTTCGTTTTGGGGTACTGATGCTTGCAAGGGCTCGCCCAGCCGATCCCTTTTGGTGCATCATCCTATGCACAAATATTTGCCCAGTGCTTGGAAATCCTAGTCCGTTCTTGGAAGTTCCTAGGAATTTCAAGTGACCTGCTCTGGTAAGTGACAGCATGTTCAGAATGTCACAGTGCAAATAGCTGTTCTTACATCACTGGGGAGGGAAGCAGGAAACTGCTGTGGGTATGTCAAACATTACATTGGAAGGTGTTGTCAAGGACCAGGTCTCCACATTTACAATGTGATAAGCCACTTCAAGGACAGCAAGGGCTGTAGAAACACAGAGCTCCCATGCTCCATCTCAAACACGAGGTTTGGAGCAGAAAAATAATTAGAGGCCAATAAACATAAAAGTTAAGACTATTTGCTTCTTGCAAATTCTCACATCAGCTGTTGTCTGCACCCAGGCTTTATTTATGAGGAAGAATCAGGTCCTGCATGCTAACAATATCCCTTCAGGCTCTTCTTTTTATCTTAAGAACCTGGAGTTCCTTACAGTTCACTCTTGATTAGCAAACTTGTCCTTGCCTCACTCCTCCTTCCTCCTGCAGAGCTTCATGAAAGGTATGATTCTTTGGCAGGAAAGGGACACTGGGATATCAAACCTGTTTGAAACTCTTGTTCCCTGTAGCTCCCTAAAGCATTTGAAGGCTGGAGGAAGGAGAAGGAAAGAGCTGATTCTTGTTTCCTTTCAAGAGACAGCTTCAAGTATTTTGTTTTTTACCAGCAGCTTATTGTTTTTACCAAGTTAATGAGGCCAACTTTCACTGCAAAGATCTTCAGCAGAAGTCTCCTGAGCTGAACTTTTCCCTTATTCATCCCTTATTTCATTCCTGAAAGGATTTTCTTCTCAGCAACCTCTCCTATGAGGACAGACTGAAGGAGTTGGGGCTGTTCAGTCTGCAGAAGAGAAGGCTCCGAGGTGACCTCATTGTGGCCTTCCAGTATCTGAAGGGGGCCTACAGGAAGGCTGGGGAGGGACTGCTCAGGATCTCAGGTAGTGATAGGACTAGGGGGAATGGAATGAAGCTGGAGGTGGGGAGATTCAGGCTGGAGGTGAGGAGGAGGTTCTTCACCATGAGAGTGGTGAAACCCTGGGATGGGTTGTCCAGGGAGGTGGTCGAGGCCCCATCCCTGGAGGTGTTTAAGCCCAGGCTGGATGAGGCTCTGGCCAGCCTGACCTAGTGTGGGGTGTCCCTGCCCATGGCAGGGGGGTGGTTGGAACTAGATGATCCCTGTGGTCCCTTCCAACCCTGACTGATACTATGATACTATGATAAGTGAAAAGATAGAATGAGCAGAAGTTCGCAGGGCTAGAATGGGACTGCAGAAACTGCTTGATCATTTTAGACAGGTCTTTGGTGCAACATAAGGTAAACTCCTTTCTCTGTGCCTCTGTTCTGGTTATGAAATAGCATTGCCTGATCTCAGAAGGGTATCAGGGATGAATCCATCGAGGTGCCTCCCACACGATGGGAGAGGGAGGCAAGACACACAACAAGTAATGAAGTTGTAATGCCCTTGCTAAGAAGTATTTAATGTTTTCAAACTTGAGGTTGTTGTGGTAATTGGTATCTTGACACAAGAAACTGGAGGACACCCTACATCCTGGGGAGATAAGGACCTGCACTTCCCCTGGTGCACTTCATGCTCTTCCCCCCACACAACTCTGGTACAAAGCATCATTTCAAAATGCCCCAGCCCTGCTCTTCCAGCTCATTTCCCCCCTCCCTTTCTTCACCATGTCTTCAGCAGAACACTGGAAGAAGCCTCATGCCTCTGTGGGGAAGCCATCCTCCCTTTCTCATGGATGAAAAGCTAGATGTGCACTAGCAATGTGCACCCACAGCCCAGATGAGAGCAGCCTGGCCAGCAGGTTGAGGGTGATTATTGCTCTCTGCTCTGCTGAGCTCCCCTGCTGCAGTGCGGTGCCCAGCTCTGGAGTCCTCAGCACGGGAAAGACATGGACCTGTTGGAGCGGGCCCACAGGGCACAAAAATGATCAGAAAGCTGGAAAACCTCTGCGGTAAGAAAAGGCTGAGGCTTGGGATTGTTCAGCCTGGAGAAGAGAAGGCTCCAGGGAGACCTCACAGCAGCACTTGAAGGGAACCTATGAGAAAGATAGGGACAATGTTTTCAGGCTATAAACAACCGCTCTGCACAAGCCTTGTGCTCCAGACCCTTCCCCAGGTTCATTGCCCTTCTTAGGACTCGCACCAGCCCCTCAAGGGTCTGCTGAACTCCCTTCCAGCCCAGGTCAAGCCTGCGCTCCCAAGCTCCACACCGCATGACGTCATAACCCCGCTCCCCGCTCGGAGGCGGAGCGCTGCCCGCTCCGCCCCGCCCCGCCCCGCCCCGCTTGCACCGCCCCGCCTGCACCGCCCCGCCCCGCCTGCACCGCCCCGCCCCGCCTGCACCGCCCCGCCCCGCCTGCACCGCCCCGCCCCGCCTGTGCCGCACCTCCCCGCCTGCACCGCCCCGCCTGTACCGCCCCGCCCTGCCTGCACCGCCCCGCCCCGCCTGCACCGCCCCGCCCCGCCTGCACCGCCCCGCCCCGCCTGCACCGCCCCGCCTGCGCCGCCCCGCCCCGCCTGCACCGCCCCGCCTACACCGCCCCGCCTGCACCGCCCCGCCTGCGCCGCCCCGCCCCGCCTGCACCGCCCCGCCTACACCGCTCCGCCTGGACTGCCCGTCCCGCGGGCGCCCCCCAGCGGCGCTTGCGGGGCGCCGCGGAGGGAGGAGGGATGCGGCCGCCCTTCCGGTCTCCATTTTACGCGGACGACAGCGGGCCGGAGGTCGAGGCGGTGCCGCGGGCGGAGGGGCCGAGCCCGGCCGGGCGCGTTTTGGGTACCGGACGGTTCCCGTCTCCTTTCCTCCTCCGTGAGCGCGGGGGCGGGCTGGGGGCGGGGGTGGGGGTCCGCGGGAGCCCCCGTCGCCGTGGTTACCGCAGGGGGGTCGTTCGTGTGTGACGCGCTGAGCCGCCCCTCTGTCTGCTTGCTCCCGCCCGCTCGCCAGGCAGGCTTCGTCCGGCGGCAGCGCCCTGGCGGCGGTGTGAGCGGCGGCACGGCGATGGGCTGCCCCGGGAAGCTCAGCCCCGGCCGCTGAACCCGCCCGAAGCCGCCCGCAGGCTCCGGCCGCTTCGTCTCCCACGGCGAGAAGAGAGGGAGGAGCAGGGCAGGGCCGGGCCGGGCCGGGCGCCGCTGCCAGCAGCATGGAGCAGAGCGTCGTGGATCACCCGGTGACCCTCATCATCAAGGCCCCCAACCAGAAGTACACCGACCAGACCATTAACTGCTTTCTGGACTGGACTGTGGGCAAGCTGAAGTCTCACCTCTCTAAAGTCTACCCCAGCAAGCCGGTGAGTGGTCGGCCAACCCTTTTTTGCCTCCCCTTGTCGGTAAGGTTGGTCCTGCAGGGCCAGGACCTCCCTTAGGTGCCCTGCCGAACAAATGGAAGAGTTCTTGCTGCCGAAGAGTTGGCTGCAGCGGCAGTGGCTGTGCAGGCAGCTGCCCTTTGCAATGGCTGGAGGAGGTCGCTGTGTGGCATCCCCCGAGGTGGTGGCACTGGAGGCGCTTAGGAATGCTTGGTTTAACTTGTGTAGGGACTGGAGATTAGACACCTGTGTTAACTGAGGCTCTGCAAAGGTAAGAGTTCTGTCTGAATCATCGCAGCATAACCAGGATAGGGGAAGCTGCCATTGCCTGAGCTGTGGGGCAGATGTTTATTCCTAACACGTGAAACATGCAACTGAACCACCTTCAGAATTACTCTTTTCCCCCACCCTGTTTTTCTTCTTAGACAAGCCATTTTTGGAGGTTGTGGTGAGAAGTCTGCTGTCAGATGTTCTACAAACTCACATGACATTTGTGGCTGTGCCTTTAAGCTTAGTGTAAAGACTTGTAGCTTTCATTTTGGGGGGGGGGGGGGGGGGGGGTGTTTCATGATGAAAATGTGGTGTGTTTGTAATCCCTTTTAAGCTCTACATTTGCAATTGGACAGAGACTGTGAAATGCAGCTAATGATAGAAAGATCATAATGTAGCTCTTGAGAATGGCAGTTAGGTATTTGAATGTTTGTCCCAGAAAAGGCAAGGAGTGTGTCCAGCAGATCCAGGGAGGTTCTGCTTCCCCTGTACTCTGCCCTGGTGAGGCCACACGTGGAATATTGCATCCAGTTCTGGGCTCCTCAGGTCAAGAGGGACAGGGATCTGCTGGAGAGAGTCCAACACGGGGCTGCAAGGATGCTGAAGGGACTGCAGCACTGCCTGGTGAGGAAAGGCTGGGAGCCCTGGGGCTGTTTAGTCTGGAGAGGAGAAGACTGAGAGGGGATCTGATCAATGTCTGTAAATACCTGAGGGCTAGAGGTCAAGATGGAAGGAACAGGGACACCCTCTGCTCAGTGGCACCCTGTGATCAGACAAGTGGCAATGGCTATAAGCTCCAGCACAGGAGGTTCCACCTCAGCGTGAGGAGGAACTTCTTGCCTGTGAGGGTCACAGAGCCCTGGAGCAGGCTGCCCAGAGAGGTTGTGGAGTCTCCTTCTCTGGAGCCTTTCCAGCCCTGTCTGGATGTGTTCCTGTGTGGCCTGTGCTGGATTCTCTGGTCCTGCTCTGGCAGGGGGGTTGGACTGGAAGATCTTTGGAGGCCCCTTCCAACCCCTAACATCCTGTGAGGACTTTTCCTCCGCACTGCAGCAGCATGTGGCACCTAGGCCTTGCCAGAGAAAGCATCAGACAAAGGTTCCATTGAGGTTGTAGATTAGTGTGCACCTGCTTCAGTAGAAGAATTACTGGCATGGTTGATTAGTTTTTTTTAATTACTTTTGTGTGTGTGTGAAGGGAAGGCAAATGAGTAGTTTCATGTCTCAAAGGGGTTTTCTGCCTTTTGGAGAATAGAATCAGCCAGGTTGGAAAAGACCTCTGGGATCACTGAGTCCAACCTATCACCCAACACCATCTCATCAACTCAAGCAGGACAAAACTTAGGGTGTGTCAGTGGTACCTTCAAATCAAGCAGTGTTTGAGAATGCAGAGGGACCTGGACAGGCTGGACAGATGGGCAGAGTCCAAGGGCAGGAGATTTAACACATCCAAGTGCCAGGTTCTGCACATTGGCCACAGCAACCCCATGCAGTGCTACAGGCTGGGGTCAGAGTGGCTGGAGAGCAGCCAGGCAGAGAGGGACCTGGGGGGTACTGGTCGATGGCAGGCTGAACATGAGCCTGCAGTGTGCCCAGGCAGCCAAGAGGGCCAATGGCATCCTGGCCTGCATTAGGAAGAGTGTGGGCAGCAGGAGCAGGGAGGTCATTCTGCCCCTGGACACTGCACTGGTTAGGCCACACCTTGAGTCCTGTGTCCAGTTCTGGGCTCCTCAGTTTAGGAAGGAGGTTGACTTGCTGGAATGAGTCCAGAGAAGGGCAACAAAGCTGGGGAGAGGTCTGGAGCACAGCCCTGTGAGGAGAGGCTGAGGGAGCTGGGGTTGCTTAGCCTGGAGAAGAGGAGGCTCAGGGGAGACCTTCTTGCTCTCTACAACTACCTGAAGGGAGGTTGTGGGCAGGTGGGTGTTGGTCTCTTCTCCCAGGCAGCCAGCACCAGAACAAGAGGACACAGTCTCAAGCTGTGCCAGGGGAGGTTTAGGCTGGAGGTCAGGAAGAAGTTCTACACAGAGAGAGTGATTGCCCATTGGAATGTGCTGCCTGGGGAGGTGGTGGAGTCACCATCACTGGAGGTGTTCAGGAGGAGACTTGATGGGGTGCTTGGTGCCATGGGTTAGTTGTTTAGGTAGGTTGGATTGCTTGAAGGGTTGGATATGGTGATCTTAAAGGTCTCTCCCAACCTGGTTTATTCTATGTGTATTCTATGTGTGGATTTGGTTACTGTTGCCAGTAACTCTCTGCTGCGAGAGCTCAGTAACTGCCGAGAGAGCCTATCTGCAGTGAAGGAAACAAAAACGTGACTTCAGCTGGTTGTGGCTGCTTCCTCCTCAGTAGAATGTCCTCCTCTGACGTATTTGTGTTAAACTTTGGGTTTCTGACTCATCCTGTGATCTTGCTAAATTTGGCTTCTGAGCAGCAACCTGAATGAAGAAGAGGTTTTCCTGTTGCACTGTAGGTTTGTAGCCAGCAGTGTAACATGGAATTGAAGTTTGCTGGCACATCTTTCTCCTGTTGAAATGGGCTCCTCAGTGTGCCTCATGCTAGGCTCAACAACGAGGTGAGAATCCCCCAGCTTGTTCTGGAGTACAGAATGGGGAGGGTTGGGGTTGGGTTTTTTTTTTCTGTAGTGAAAATTCTCTCAGTGATCCTCATTTAATTTAGATTTGCTGTGTTGGCAGTTACAACAATAACTGAACACCATGTCCCAGTGGAGGCCAGGGACAAGCAGAGTCCCTCAGGGATCAGTCCTGGGACCAGGCTTGTTCAACATCTTTGTGGGTGCCATGGACAGTGGCATTGAGTGCACCCTCAGCAAGTTTGCTGATGACACCAAGCTGTGTGGTGCAGCAGACAGGCTGGAGGGAAGGGATCCATCCAGAGGGACCTTGACAGGCTGGAGAGGTGGGCACAAGCCAACCTCAGGAGGTTCAACAAGACCAAGGGCAGGGTCCTGCATCTGGGTCGAGGCAATCCCAGGCACAAATCCAGGCTGGGCAGGGACTGGCTGGAAAGCAGCCCTGAGGAGAGAGACTTGGGGGTGCTGGTGGAGGAGAAGCTCAACATGAGCTCTCAATGTGCACTTGCAGCCCGCAAAGCCAATCAGATCCTGGGCTGCATCAGGAGAAGTGTGGCCAGCAGGGCAAGGGAGGTGATTCTCCCCCTCTGCTCAGCTCTGGTGAGACCCCACCTGGAGTACTGCCTCCAGTTCTGGAGCCCCTATTCCAAGAGGGATGTGGAGGTGCTGGAAGGTGTCCAGAGAAGGGCCACGAGGATGAGCAGAGGGCTGGAGCACCTCTCCTGTGAGGACAGACTGAAGGAGTTGGGGCTGTTCAGTCTGGAGAAGAGAAGGCTCCCAGGTGACCTCATTGTGGCCTTCCAGTATCTGAAGGGGGCCTACAGGAAGGCTGGGGAGGGACTTTTCAGGATCTCAGGTAGTGACAGGACTAGGGGGAATGGAATGAAGCTGGAGGTGGGGAGATTCAGGCTAGATGTGAGGAGGAAGTTCTTCCCCATGAGAGTGGTGAAGCCCTGGAATGGGTTGTCCAGGGAGGTGGTTGAGGCCCTGTCCCTGGGGGTGTTTAAGCCCAGGCTGGATGAGGCTCTGGGCAGGCTGATGTAGTGTGGGGTGTCCCTGCCCATGGCAGGGGGGTTGGAACTGGATGATCCTTGTGGTCCCTTCCAACCCTGACTGATACTATGATACCATTTCATACAGCCTTTCAGGTTGACGTACTGATGTGGGAGAGGAGAAAGACATTTAAAAGGCTGTCTCCTGCCTATAGTAAAATCACAAGCTGCATTTTTGGCTTGCCAGGCTCTTTATAGTGAGTGCTTCTGCCTGTTTAGTTTTGTTTGATTTTATGTTGATTTTCATCTGTTTAAATCACTCTGCTTTTAGGAGCTTTGCTCACAAGTGGTAGAGTTTGAAAGGGACCTCTGGATACCATCTGGTCCAACCCCCCTGCTAAAGCAGGTTCACCCAGAGCAGGTTGCACAGGAATGTATCCAGGTAGGGTTTGAAAGTGTCCAGGGGAGAGTGACTCCATAACCTCTCTGGGCAGCTTTGTTGCCCTCACAAGAGTGAGATTTCTTCATGTGTTTAGATGGAACTTCTCGTGTTCCAGCTTGTACCCATTGCCCCTTGGCGTGTCTCTGGGCACCACTGAAAAGAGCCTGGCTGCATCCTCTTGACAACCCAGCATTTAGATGTTGATAAGCACTGATGAGATTCCACCTCAGTCTCAGCTTCTGCAGGCTGAACAGCCACACATCCCTCAGCCTTTCACAGTCAGGGAGATGCTCTAGTCCCCTCATCAACTTTGTAGCCCTCTGTTGGATTCTATCATAGTATCAGTCAGAGTTGGAAGGGACCACAAGGATCATCTAGTTCCAACCCCCCTGCCATGGGCAGGGACACCCCACACTAGATCAGCCTGGCCAGAGCCTCATCCAGCCTGGGCTTAAACACCTCCAGGGACAAGGCCTTGACCACCTCCCTGGACAACCCATTCCAGGGCTTCACCACTCTCATGGGGAAGAACCTCCTCCTCACATCTAGCCTGAATCTCCCCACCTCCAGCTTCATTCCATTCCCCCTAGTCCTATCACTACCTGAGATCCTGAGCAGTCCCTCCCCAGCCTTCTTGTAGGCCCCCTTCAGATACTGGAAGGCCACAATGAGATCACCTGGGAGCCTTCTCTTCTCCAGACTGAACAGCCCCAACTCCTTCAGTCTGTCCTGTTCTTTCCAGTAGTTCCTCCTCTCTTTTCAACTGGGGAGCCCAGAGCTGGACAGGGTACCCCAGATGTGGCCTCACTGGGGCAGAGTAGAGAGGGAGGAGAAGTTCTCTTGACCTGCTGTTCACACTCTTCTTAATGCAGTCCAGAATAACATTGGCCTTCCTGGCCACAAGAGCACATTGCTGGCTGATGGTTAACTTGTCCACCCGGACTCCAAAGTCCCTCTCTGCAGAGTTCCTTTCCAGCAGGTCAACTCCTAACCTGCACTGCTGCATGCAATCATTCCCTCCTACGTGCAGGACTCCACTTGCCCTTGCTGAACTTCAGTAGGTTTCTCTCTGTCCACCTCTCCAGCCTGTCCAGGTTTTCCCTCTCTCTTAAAAGAACCCTAAACCACATCAGTAGCCAAAGCTTGTTGATCAGATTTCTGTATTCCCTGAGGATGGTAGGTCCTGGAAATAACTTCTGTTACAATGCTATTTTAAGAGTGCAGGAGTACATCAGAACACAGATGCTCTGCAAGGTACTGGAGTGTTCTTGAAGTCAAGGATGCAAAATAGAAACCAGTTGCTCTCACTGCTATTATAGGATCATAGAATTGTTAGGGTTGGAAGGGACCTCAAGGATCAGCCAGTTCCAACCCCCTGCCATGGCCAGGGACACCTCACACTACAGCAGCTTGCTCACAGCCACAGCCAGCCTGGCCTTCAAAACCTCCAGGCATGAGGCTTCCACCACCTCCCTGGGCAACCTGTGCCAGTCTCTCACCACCCTCATGGGTAACATCCAATCTGAATCTACCCATTTCTAGTTTTGCTCCATCCCCTCAGTCCTGTCACTCCCTGACACCCTCAAAAGTCCCTCCCCAGCTTTCCTGTAGCCCCCTTCAGATCCTGGAAGGCCACAATTAGGTCTCCTCAGAGCCTTCTCTTCCCCAGACTGAACAACCCCAACTCCCTCAGTCTGTCCTCATAGCAGAGCAGCTCCAGCCCTCTGCTCATCCTGGTGGCCCTTCTCTGGACGCCTTCCAGCACCTCCAGATCCTTCCTGGAATAGAGGCTCCAGAACTGGACACAGAGCTCCAGGTGGGGTCTCAGCAGAACAGAGCAGAGGGGGAGAATCCCCTCCCTTACCCTGCTGGCTCTGCTTCTTATGATGCAGCCCAGGCTCTGGTTGGCTTTCTGGGTTACAAGTGCTCACTGCTGGCTCCTGTTGAGCTTCTCATCCAAGAGAAGCCTATACAAAGTTTCTTTTGTGCCTCATTCCACCTCTCATTACCATACCTCATATGGCAACTGTCATGAAATTTGCAGTTTATTAGGAGTTTATATCTTCTGGAAATGAGATGGTTAAAATATCCCAAGGAGAAGCTAGGCCTTGAGGCCTGTGATATTTTTCCCCCCCTAATTAATTTGTGTAAACAACTAAATGTGTAAATTCCAAGTACATAGGCAGATGTAGGTTGGTTTAATCACCATTAAAGTTGAGATATTTAGTAGAGTCATTGAATGAGCTAAATGAGTTTTACAACTGTATGAAATGAGTTTATGAGTCTAAACTAAAGTTCACACCCATCACTGTTTGCTTCTTCCCCCACCCCCACCCTGACTGGACCAGTTTTTCCTAGCCAGAGTACTGCAGGTGTAGTATCCCTAAATCAAATCCTGGTGTTAGAAAACCTGGGAAAATCAGCCTGTCTGTATCAGTCTGGCAGATCCTGGCCTTTGATTGTCAACCACTGCACTGATTGCACACCTAAACATCAATTTAGAGTAGAATTAGCCAGGTTGGAAAAGAGCTTTGAGATCATCCAGTCCAACCTATCACCCAGCACCATCTCATCAACTCAACCATGGCACCAAGTGCCTCAGCCAGGCTCCTCTTAAACACCTCCAGGGATGGTGACTCCACCACCTCCCTGGGCAGCACATTCCAATGGCCAATCTCTCTTGCTGGGAAGAATTTCTTCCTAACATCCAGCCTGAACCTCCCCTGGCACAGCTTGAGACTCTGTCCTCTTGTTCTGGTGCTGCTTGCCTGGGAGAAGAGACCAACCCCCACCTGGCTACAGCCTCCAGGCTTGTGCCTCATTTCCTGTAGTGCCTTCCATCTAGCATATACTTTGCCTACAGTTCTAGCCACCCTGGGTGGTTTGGAGTTTTATTTTCTATGGAGGATTGGGTGAGAGGTGGAGTGACCCAAAACAGTGAATGTTTTGCAGCTGGAATAGGATAGCCCTGAGGTTGGCTCTGCTTCTAGTGGATGGTGCTGCATTAGCTTACATTTGGAGAGGTTTGAGGAGAGGCTGAGGGAGCTGGGGTTGCTTAGCCTGGAGAGGAGGAGGCTCAGGGGAGACCTCATTGCTGTCTACAACTCCCTGAAGGGAGGTTGTAGCCAGGTGGGGGTTGGTCTCTTCTCCCAGGCAACCAGCACCAGAACAAGAGGACACAGTCTCAAGCTGTGCCAGGGGAAGTTTTGGGTGGATGTGAGGAAGAAGTTCTTCCCAGCAAGAGAGATTGGCCATGGGAATGTGCTGCCCAGGGTGGTGGTGGAGTCACCATCCCTGGAGGTGTTTAAGAGGAACCTGGATGAGGCACTTGGTGCCATGGTTGAGTTGATGAGATGGTGTTGGGTGATAGGCTGGACTTGGTGATCTCCAAGGTCTTTTCCAACCTGGTTAATTCTATTCTATTTTGCTAATGAGCTGGGCATGGACTAAGCATTGTAGAAGGAGTTTTGCTTGAAAACTAGGAGGGAATAAACCAACATTAGCCTTTGAGTTGTTCATTTCAAGTATGTGCCTTTTGGATTGGGATCTGAAAGCTGTCTTCCAGCTCCCTCTAAACTCCAGGTTCTAGCTTTGGTTGGTCTGATGCTGTGTGCTTGCTTTGGAGAGTGAGGACAATCTGATTGCTTCTGTTCAGTATTTATTTTTCCAAGTGCTCTTCCATCACAGTTCAGTGTTTGGGCTAGCAGTGGGCCTGCTGCTCCTTGAAGCAGGAGGTGTGACAGCCAACCTCCTTTGGCAGGGGATGAGTTGCATGCCTTTTCTCTTTACTTTGGCATGTATGTGAATATGTTTTTACCCTGGTCACTTCTTCCAGCTGCATTAAAAACAACCCAGCACTTCAGAATGCCAGGATGGCTTTCACCCTGAGCATTGGAAGTGATACTTCTGTAGTGTAGAGTTAGGTATTTGAGTTGCATAGGCAGGAGGATGGAGTTCTAAGGCTTCATCTTTCCCCCTTTAATCTCTGCAGCTTAATATGATTAACAGTACTCTGTGTGTGTGTGTAACCTTTTCTCTTGTGGTTTTGTAGGGAGCTGAAACATGTTACTCAAGGCAATGGAGCTGTCAGCTTGGAGCAGTCATTGTAGTCTAGCAGTTCCTTGCCTGTAATGTATTCATATTAAAAAATAATTTGTGCTGCTTGTATCATGCTTGAGAAGATAATTACATGGGGTTAAGGGGAGGCTCATCTATGGGGTGCTGCAGAGAAGGAGCTGAAGTTGGCCAGCTAGAAGACTGTGTGAAGAGTGGGACAGACAAACCTCCCTACAACTACCTGAAGGGAGCTTGTAGCCAGGTGTGGGGGTTGGTCTCTTCCCCCAGGCAAGCAGCACCAGAACAAGAGGACACAGTCTCAAGCTGTGCCAGGGGAGGTTTAAGCTGGAAGGTAGGAAGAATTTCTTCAGAGAGAGAGAGATTGGCCATTGGAATGTGCTGCCCAGGGAGGTGGTGGAGTCACCATCCCTGGAGGTGTTTAGCAAGAGCCTGGCTGAGGCACTTGGTGCCATGGTTGAGTTGATGAGATGGTGTTGGGTGATAGGTTGGACTGGATGATCTCAAAGCTCTTTTCCAACCTGGTTTATTCTGTAAAAGTGGACCCCACTGCCCTGTTGGGTGATGATAACAACCATTTGGAGTTTGGGGTTTTGCTTGTTTGAGCTGCTTATCTCTTCTAATTATCTCCAGATAATCAATCTCAGGACCCAGAAATAAGGTTTCTGGGACTTTTCTTCTGGCCCCAGTGGTCATTCTAAAGCACCAAGTTTTTAATATACAGGTTGGACTTGGTACAGAACACAGAGTTAACCAGGTTGGAAAAGACCTTGGAGATCACCAAGTCCAACCTATCACTCAACACCTCCTGACAACTAAACCATGGCTCCAGGTGCCACATCCAATCCCTTTTTGAACACCTCCAGGGATGATGACTCCACCACTTCCTTGGGCAGCACATTCCAATGGGCAATCTCCCTTTCTGAGAAGAATTTCTTCCTCACCTCCAGCCTAAACTTCCCCTGACACAGCTTGAGACTGTGTCCTCTTGTTCTGGTGCTGCTTGCCTGGGAGAAGAGACCAACCTCTGCTTGTCTACAACCTCCCTTCAGGGAGTCGTAGAAAGCAAGAAGGTCTCCCCTGAGCCTCCTCTTCTCCAGGCTAAGCAACCCCAGCTCCCTCAGCCTCTCCTCCCAGGGCTGTGCTCCAGACCCCTCCCCAGCTTTGTTGCCCTTCTCTGGACACCTTTAAGTCTCTCAATGTCCTTCTTAAACTGAGGGGCCCAGAACTGGACACAGGACTCAAGGTGTGGCCTAACCAGTGCTGAGTGCAGGGCAGAATGACTTCCCTGCTCCTGCTGGCCACACTCTTTCTGATGCCATTGGCCTTCTTGGCCACCTGGGCAGGCTGCTGGCTCATGTTGAGCCTCCTATCAAGCAGTCCCCCCAGGCTCCCTGGGGCTTAGAGTGTCTAATTTATTTTTTCCCCCTAGTGAAATACCCAGATGTAGTTTTTGTCCAGCAGCTCTTCTACATTCTGCTAAGTTCTTGGGGATCTGTAAAAGGCTGTTGCAAGGAAACAACAAAAAGCCTTGAAATGTCTTTGCAAGCTTCCCCTGCTCTATTTGTGTCCTGGTGTTCACGTGGGTAAGACTGCAGAGTGGCAGCTGGAGCTGGGAGAGAAAGAGGAGCTGTTGTAAGATGAGCTGGTTGCAGGACAGGGAACTGCTTTGAACATTTCATGCTGATAGTGTGTGCCTGCTCCCCTGATGTGAGGCTAGATTTCTTCATGCAGCATTTGCTGATGCCAGCGTTCCCTTTCAAGTGGTAAACACTATGCCTTCAGTAGGCAAGCAGGAGTTAAGCTGAGGTGATGTAACAGTTGGATCCTCTTTGAAATGCTTTCCAGGAGGAGTGAATGTGCAAGGGATTTTGAAGACAAATAAAGAAGGAAGGAAAGAAAAAGAGGAAGGAAAAAAGGGGATAGGGGAGGAGGGGGAGGGGGAAGAGGGAAAGGGGAAGGAGGGGGAAGGAAAGAGCTGTTTATTCCCAGAGTTGCAGCATGTTGGTGACCCCCTAGTGCTTAGAACCATTGACAGCTTCCTGACGGGCTCAAGTGAGTTGAGTGGGGCTGGGATTTGTGTTTGTGTTCTTTAACCATTGCTTTACTGCTCACCACCTTCTAGACAGGTGCTCCCAAGAGTTTCCTTTTCACAAGCATGCAGTTACTATCTCTGCCACGCAGAACAGTGAGAAGGTTTTTGCTTGCTGGCTTGTTTGTTGGGCTGGGGTTTATTTTGGTGAAGAAATGATATGGTACCCACAAAGCAATAATCAAAATCAATCCCTGTTTGCATTGCAGAAGTCTTTTAAACTCTAGAAGTGTCAGAACAGGCAAAGAAAGCTCACCAAAGTTTGAGGGCTGAACCTTTCAGTGCTTCATGCTTGTTAATGCTTTCCTCCTTGTTTGCCCTGGTAAATGTTTGGGGTTTTTTTTTTTGGGGGGGGGGGAAGGGGAGGGAGGAGGGAGGTAGGGGAGGTGTTGGAGATGGGTGCAGGGACTGATAAGTGAATTTCCTTGTCAAAAAAAGATGGAGAGTTTGTGTCCTCCTGCTGTCTGTTTAATTGCCTTCCCATTGCTCTACTCACTGATTTCAGTTTTGGGTTTGCTGGCTCTCTTTGCCCTAGCCACTCCTCCATGTGCCTTTTCATCAGGTGCCAAGCAGTGTGAGCAGGATGAAGAGCAAGCCTTGGAAAGAGGGGCACTGCTGAAAAGAGCTGGCAGTTTGCTTGAGCAGCATGTAGGTGGTGTCAGTTGTTGCAGCACCTGTGCTGAGCATGCAGCAGCAGAGTTCTTTTTCAGGGAGAACTTCCCCATGGGACTTGTGAAGGCTCTACAGTGTTTGCTTTTAAGGCTGTGTGGTGGTGGTGGTGGTGGTTGGAGTTGGAAGGGATTTTCTCATCTGCAAATGTGTGTCTGTACAGCAGGGAAAAGCTAAATTCCTTTCTTTGTCCCATCTCCTAGTCAACAAAGGATCAGAGACTGGTGTATTCTGGCAGACTGCTTCCTGATCATCTCCAGCTGAAAGATGTGCTCAGAAAAGTAAGCTTTCTATCAACACCATATCATCTTTGACCAAAAGTCCTTGGGGGGAAAGAGGAAACTTAGATGTATGTCCTGCAGCTTCAATGTTTCATTGTTGTATTGAGGTCTCACCACAACATGGTGATCCATTCTGGCCTATGGGACTGTCAAGCTTGTGGAGTGAGGCAGCTTTCCACTTGCTGGGAGAGCAAATGGGCTGCATGACTCCCAGACAAGTGATATGTAGTGTCACTCCTCTGGGCAGCTCCCACTGTGACAGAAGTGGAGGCATGCAACAGATTTGTGTTGGCTTGGGCCATCATCTCATTTCTCTTACACACTTAAATCCAAGCATTTGGGTTACAAATGGCACTGGGCTGAGCAAATCTATTCTACTTCTATGCCCACCCAGGGTTTTCAGTTCCTCCATGGCTTTGCTAGGCAAGCTATTTCTTGTCCTGGTTGCATTTGTGGAGTTGTAGAATGTTTTGAGTTGGAAGGAATCTTTAAAACTCATTTAAAGGTCCTCTGCAGTGAGTAGGGACACATTCAATTAGATCAGGTGGCTCAGAGCCCTGTCCAGCCTGGCCTGAAGTGTTTACAGGCTTCTGGGCAACCTGTGCCAGTGCCAGAGCCCTGTCCAGCCTGGCCTGAAGTGTTTACAGGCTTCTGGGCAACCTGTGCCAGTGCCAGAGCCCTGTCCAGCCTGGCCTGAAGTGTTTACAGGCTTCTGGGCACCCTGTGCCAGTGTTTCACCATTCTCAGTGTAAAAACCCTTCTTTCCTAGCCCTTGCCTGTATTTGTCAACTCTCAGCTGTCCCTGATGATGTCTGAAAGCTTGTTGGTTATTGCAGTGTCTTTTTCCTTTAACTCCTGTGGTTCCTCTTGGTAAAATCCCCAAAAGTAATGTGACTAATTTGACTTTGGACTCCTCAGTCAGCATTTAAATGAAATCCAAGTCCCAAATGCACATGACCTCTCTTGCAGGAAATCTTGAGCTACATGCACTTGGTTCTCAAAATAGTTGAGATTGCAAACTTGCAGTGCCTTTGATTTGGTAGCATCAAAGCTCTTAAGAGCACCTAGAATAAGGTGGTATTTAGGGCAGCTTCTCAAGAACTGTTGTTGCAGTGTTGAGGGTACCAAAAGAATCATGCCTTGGGTCATCTTTCAGCTCTTTGGGGCTGTTCAGTCTGGAGAAGAGAAGGCTCTGAGGTGACCTCATTGTGGCCTTCCAGTATCTGAAGGGGGCCTACAAGAAGGCTGGGGAGGGACTTCTCAGGATCTCAGGTAGTGATAGGACTAGGGGGAATGGAATGAAGCTGGAGGTGGGGAGATTCAGGCTGGATGTGAGGAGGAGGTTCTTCCCCATGAGAGTGGTGAAGCCCTGGAATGTGTTGTCCAGGGAGGTGGTTGAGGCCCCATCCCTGGAGGTGTTTAAGCCCAGGCTGGATGAGGCTCTGGGCAGCCTGATGTAGTGTGGGGTGTCCCTGCCCATGGCAGGGGGGTTGGAACTAGCTGATCCTTGTGGTCCCTTCCAACCCTGACTGCTACTATGATACTATAACTCTTTCTAACCAGACCAGGCTGCCTCAGTAACTAGTTGGAAAATACTTTAGGTCCTTAAACAGCTCTGCAGGCTTTTTGTCTTAGGAAATAGGCCAATTCTCTCATGGAGTACCTGGGTCTTGGTCATGATACCTGTTGAGGTAAAAATGAGGTTAAAGGCTGCAAGAGTGGATAGGCTACATCTTAATGTTGAGAGCTAAGTCTCTAAAGGAGAGGATTTAGTGATTGTGGGCAGCTGAAGTTCAGTGTTGTATGGAGAAGCCAGGACAGGGGAATCTTGCGTAGTTGCTTGAGCAGCCAAACACTGCTGTTACTTTGTAGTATTAGTTCTGAAACAGACTTACTCCATTGGGTTTAATTGCTTACCAAAATACTTACAGTGTCTAGGTTTACTAGCCCACTGGAGCTGGAATGTTGCCAGCCAGGCTTACGGCCTCTGCCACTTAAAAGTTCATTAAAATGCTTGTGTAACTTACCTCAAAGCTTGGCTCTGCTTTTTGAGGACAAAGTGAAGCCTGAATCCCTTACATTCCCATGACCTGCTTACAGCAGGAGAGGTCTAAGGCACACACTTTCAAGCCATGCTTGTGTGCTAGAGGAGAAATTCTGCCAAGTGGTGTCTGCCTTCAGTGTGCAGGGGCAGTGACTTCAGAGGCGTTTTAGTAGCTATAGGCCTTAGTTCATTAGATGTAGTGACTTCAGAAACACTCTCATCAGTCTTAGCACTAAGTTCTAAACTTGGTGTTTGGAAGGAGAGAAGTTTATGTTCAAGTCTTCAGGAGCTTTTTTGGGGGGAAAGAAAAAGGGCAGGATTGTTTTTCAGTTCAGTCTCCTTCTGTGCCACGTTCTCCCTACTTGATTAGCTAGCAATTTCTGATATTACTTGAGAGTTGGCTGTCTCTCAGTGCAGTTTTAATGATACTTGCTCTTTGATACTAAGCAGTGTCATTTCACCAATACCAAATACCTGGAGGCTGGAAGTTGTGCCACTCTTCAAGCATAGTGATGCCTAACACAGATACAAATAGAATAGAATTAAGCAGGTTGGAAAAGACCTTAGAGATCAACCAGTCCAACCTGTCACCCAACACCATCTCATCAACTCAACCATGGCACCAAGTACCTCCTCCAGTCCCCTCTTAACACCTCCAGGGATGGTGACTCCACCACCTCCCTGGGCAGCACATTCCAATGGCCAATCTCTCTTGCTGGGAAGAAATACATTACCATGAACTGTCACTCTGAGTAAAGCTTTGCAAGCTGCATGCCCAGCTTCCTTTGCCTTTCTGAGTGGCATGAGATTCTTCTCAAGGAAGATGGTTAAAAGGTTTTGATGTGGTCAGAGTGCTGATGGCTGCATTCAGTGCTCTCTGATCCTTGCTCACTGCCCCTGGCTGCTAAGTTGTCCCTCATGGAACAGTGAGTGGCTAGCAACTGGTCTGTGCAGAGGAACTGGAATGAATGTGGATGTGGATAGGCTATGCTAGCAATATTGTATGGTGCCCAAGTACCCAATTTTCTTTGTTCCCAGTGAGTCAAACTTGAAAGTGAGTAAATGTGTGTGGTGGTTTTGTTGTTTGGTTTGGGGTTTTAATAGTTGATGAAAAAACAACCCTCAAACCTAATGTATCCAAATGCCTTCTTATTAAAAACTGCACCACACTGATTTCAGAAGAGGACAGATTCTGCTATGTGTTTTTTATGGCTCTGCTTGATCCAAAGTTGGTTATTGGGTGTGCAATTTGAATACACAGTCAAAACCATCCCTGTTGCAGTACCACCAAGGTTGGAAGAGACCTCAGAGATCATAAAGTCTAACCTCTCACCCAACATCTCATGACTAGGTCATGGCACCAAGTGCCACATCCAGTCCCCTCTTGAACCCCTCCAGGGATGGTGACTCCACCACCTCCCTGGGCAGCACATCCCAATGACTCTCAGTGAAGAACTTTCTCCTCACCTCCAGCCTAAACCTCCCCTGGTGCAGCTTGAGACTGTGTCCTCTTGTTCTGGTGCTGCTTGCCTGGGAGAAGAGACCAACCCCCACCTGGCTACAACCTCCCTTCAGGGAGTTGTAGAGAGCAAGAAGGTCTCCCCTGAGCCTCCTCTTCTCCAGGCTAAGCAACCCCAGCTCCCTCAGCCTCTCCTCCCAGGGCTGTGCTCCAGACCCCTCCCCAGCTTTGTTGCCCTTCTCTGGGCATGTTCAAGTGTCTCAATGTCCTGCTGAAATTGAGGAGCCCAGAACTGGACACAGGACTCAAGGTGTGGCCTAACTAGTGCTGAGTACAGGGGAAATACTGCTCTTCATCAGAGCTCAATGCACACTTTTAACTTAAGGGCAACTGAGTCCTGGGAAAGGTTTGAGATGCTTCCAAAAGAGAAGTTTAAAGCTTGTGGTAATGCTGTTTGCTGTTTCTCTGTGTGGTCTTCCATTGGTCCTGCTCTAACTGCAGGTCTGGGGAAGACTGGAATTAAATGAGCATTCAATATGTGATTGTGGCCAGCTGCTAAGAAAACATTAACTGTGAACCAAGAGATTTTTCTCTTGTGCTGGGCTCAGGTTTGGCTTTGTGGTCTCTCTGTTTTGTCCAGTGTGCCTTTACTGATTGTCAGTGCCACTTAGAAAGTGGATTCTTAAAGACAGGGGTGGGTTTTAATTTGGTTTTGCTTCTAAATCTCTCAACTGCTGTGACTTTAGCACTTCCATGTCTCTCACTTTCAGCAGGATGAGTATCACATGGTTCATCTGGTCTGTACCTCTCGGACACCCCCGAGTTCTCCAAAACCCAGCACCAGCAGAGAAGGCCACGGAGCTGCAACCTCCAGCAGTAGCTCAGTGAGTGGTTTTGGGTTTTTTTTTTTATCATGCACAGGACACACCTTTCTTCTGCACTGAGGAAGCCTTCCTGAAAGTTCTCTTTCACTCTAAAAAGGTGTCTCTGAAATAGTGTGGTGAAAGGAGAGCGTGCTGCACGGCTTCGTGCCATTAGATTGGATTATTTAAGGGTGGAGCTTTATTTAAACCAAGATGATGTATTTCCCCCCCAAAGTGTAGCACAGTTATGTTTATTAGGTGATAAAGCACCACTCTTTCTAAGCTGTTCTTTCTAACACTGTCCCAAATTCCCTTTTCCCTACATCTCCCTGGGTCTTTGAGCAGCAGTTTGAGCAACATGTTGGGATTGTTCTTTAGCAACGAGGCTCTGATTTTCCTTTGTGCAAACTTGTACTGCTGCAGAGAGACTACTCAAATGAGTGCCCTTGGGAGACAGGCAGGTGGAGCTTGGCCAGTGCTCCTTCTCCTTTGGCTGGAATTGGCCAGTGCTTAGATGGTAGCTTCAAGACAGTCACAGTGTCTGAGAGACAGAAGTAGAAGCTACATTAAAAGTTTCCTTAGGTAAGAACATTATGTGAACAGCTGGTTTAGGGTGTTCTGAGCCTTCCCCTCTTCAGATCCTCCAGAAATGATGCAGTCCTTGGTGTTCCCACAGAAGTGCAAGTGCATGCTTCTGTGCATTTGGTCTTCATGGCTGTCATTTGGTCTTCATGGCTGTCATTCTCTTGGCTTTTGCCGGAGCTGGCAGTTATCACTAAGCAACCCTGGCAGGTTAGTCAGAAAGGAATGTAAACAGTCCTAATGTAGGTGCTTTTCAGCAGGGGGTGTTGATTATCAGCACAGGGGAAATAACCTTCCAGTATCAAGCTATCTGTCTTCATTCTGCTGTTGCTGGGGTGCTGTTCCAGACTGCTGTGTGGCAATCAGAAATGGGAGCAGTTGAAGCAGTAGTAGAGAGTGGACAGGCATTACATTGTCTCTTCACAGGCTGTATTTATACCTCTGTTTGCAAGCAGGACAGGGAGAGGAGCCCTGCTTTGTATTGTTATGTAGATCAGATGTAACTGTTGCCTTTAAATGACTCTTAATGACCATGGAAGGAGTCAGTATGCAGGGTGTTAAGTTCATAATACTTCGACGGAAACAGCCTGAGGCCAAAGCTTGAATGGCCTTTTTGTTTTCCATTTGGTTTTTCTTCTTCTCCCCCTTTCCCCCCATTCTCTAGAGAGAAATTTTTCTTGTTTTCCTTTGTAGGAGAAATGGGATCTGGATGTCTTTAAGTAATTGCACCTCCTCACTTCCTGAGCTGTGGAAGTTGAGGATTTCGACTGCATCAGCACTACAGTAATGTTTAGCAACAGGATTTGGGGACTCACTAAAACATTAACATAATGCATCTCCAGGGCCAAATTGCAGTCTTGTTACGGTGATAAACAGTGGAGGAGAGCCAGCTGTTGTCCTGCTTCCAGGGTGAAGTATTGATCTTGGAAAGCAGTCTGACACGCTCCTGGTAGGTGTGCTGCTGGGAGCCCAAGCAGTTCCTCGCTACTATCCTATTCCTGCCCCAAACCTTCCCAGCAGTGGGCACAGCAGTTTGAATTGGGCAGCTGGCACAGTGAAGAGGATGAGTAGGAGAGGAAACTGAAGACAAAGGTAGTGGAGTGGCATTTTTGGGTCGAGGCGATCCCAGGCACAAATCCAGGCTGGGCAGTGACTGGCTGGAAAGCAGCCCTGAGGAGAGAGACTTGGGGGTGCTGGTGGACAAAAAGCTCAACATGAGCTCTCAGTGTGCACTTGCAGCCCGCAAAGCCAATCAGATCCTGGGCTGCATCAGGAGAAGTGTGGCCAGCAGGTCAAGGGAGGTGATCCTCCCCCTCTACTCAGCTCTGGTGAGACCCCACCTGGAGTACTGCCTCCAGTTCTGGAGCCCCTATTACAAGAGGGATGTAGAGGTGCTGGAAGGTGTCCAGAGAAGGGCCACAAGGATGATCAGAGGGCTGGAGCACCTCTCCTATGAGGACAGACTGAAGGAGTTGGGGCTGTTCAGTCTGGAGAAGAGAAGGCTCCGAGGTGACCTCATTGTGGCCTTCCAGCATCTGAAGGGGGCCTATAGGAAGGCTGGGGAGGGACTTCTCAGGATCTCAGGTAGTGATAGGACTAGGGGGAATGGAATGAAGCTGGAGGTGGGGAGATTCAGGCTGGAGGTGAGGAGGAGGTTCTTCCCCATGAGAGTGGTGAAGCCCTGGAATGGGTTGTCCAGGGAGGTGGTTGAGGCCCTGTCCCTGGAGGTGTTTAAGCCCAGGCTGGATGAGGCTCTGGCCAGGCTGATCTAGTGTGGGGTGTCCCTGCCCATGGCAGGGGGGTTGGAACTGGATGATCCTTGTGGTCCCTTCCAACCCTGACTGATTCTATGATACTACTATGATTTTGGGCCACTGCAGGCACTGTTGTGTCTGAGTACAAAGTCATGTCCTGAGGTTCAAGTTACTTGTGTTAACAGAATTTCTGCTAGAATTTCTGCTGCTGTTAAACATTCTTTAGGTGAAGTGTTTGGTTTGGTTCAGCTTTTTGAAACTTGGATTCCCAGTCACCTGGGGGGGGACTAGGTTTTCTCTGGGACCTCTCTTGAGTCTTCACTCTTCTCACAGGGGCAGCTGAGTGCCATTTTGAATTGTTATTTTCACTAGAGGCTTCCTAGAAGCAGTAAAACTCCAAGACTTGCCTGGTGCTGACATTCTTATATGGATATTCTTCTGTGGATGTGTTCAATCTCATGCCGTTGGATTCTGCCCATCAACAGGCTGGACAGATGGGCAGAGTCCAAGGGCATGAGATTGAACACACCCAAGTGCTGGGTTCTGCACATTGGCCACAGCAACCCCATGCAGTGCTACAGGCTGGGGTCAGAGTGGCTGGAGAGCAGCCAGGCAGAGAGGGACCTGGGGGTACTGGTGGATGGTAGGCTGAACATGAGCCTGCAGTGTGCCCAGGCAGCCAAGAGGGCCAATGGCATCCTGGCCTGCATCAGGAAGAGTGTGGGCAGCAGGAGCAGGGAGGTCATTCTGCCCCTGTACACTGCACTGGTTAGGCCACACCTTGAGTCCTGTGTCCAGTTCTGGGCCCCTCAGTTTAGGAAAGATGTTGACTTGTTGGAAGGTGTCCAGGGAAGGGCAACAAAGCTGGGGAGGGGTCTGGAGCACAGCCCTGTGAGGAGAGGCTGAGGGAGCTGGGGTTGCTTAGCCTGGAGAAGAGGAGGCTCAGGGGAGATCTTATTGCTCTTTACAACTACCTGAAGGGAGGTTGTGGACAGGTGGATGTTGGTCTCTTCTCCCAGGCAAGGAGCACCAGAACAAGAGGACACAGTCTCAAGCTGTGCCAGGGGAGGTTCAGGCTGGAGGTTAGGAAGAAGTTCTATACAAAGAGAGTGATTGCCCATTGGAATGTGCTGCCTGGGGAGGTGGTGGAGTCACCATCACTGGAGGTGTTCGGGAGGAGACTTGATAGGGTGCTTGGTGCCATGGGTTAGTTGATTAGGTGGTGTTGGATGATAGGTTGGACGTGATGATCTCAAAGGTCTCTTCCAACCTGCTCCCTTCCATTCCCTTCCCTTCCATTCCATTCCAATGAAACTTGAGCCAAAACGTTGAAGCACAGAGCTTTCTCTGACCCACTTGGTGAGTCTTGTAACTGTGGCAAAAGGATGCCCCAACCTCAACTGTCTCAACTGTATTTCTTTTTAAGGACCGTTCTGGATCAGCTGCTGCCTCCCCCCCAACCCAAGAAGCTTCCTCTGCCCCTCTGAGCAGTAGTACAGATGGAGTGAGGCATCGGAATCCTCCCCAAGCACAAAGCAATCCCATACCGAGCCACCAGTTCCCTTATGTAATGCAAGGGTAAGTGAGATGGAAGCAATTCTCAGCTCTTTAAAGTGCTTTGAATGTTCAGCTGTAGCTGTGTTTGTTTCACCATCTGCAAAATGATTTGGCTGGCTAAACTGAAGCATCAGAAACATCTTTCATATCAGTATTGATTGTTTTAGCCAGGAGTCAATCAGTTAGGTGCTCTTGGAGCTCCCCTTCAGGCTGTGGTTTTATTGTTCATGCTTTCTGTCCTCAATTTTCTGTTGATAGGTGCAGATGTAATATTGATGAAGTTAGGAATGTAACTGATAAAATTATTGCTTCTGGGTGTGTTTTCTATCCTTTATTGCAGTCAACACGAGACTATTAACCAGAGTCTGATGGTTTTGACATAGAAGAGATGCAGCTCTTCACTTCTCCTTGTTGGATTCAGCAGTAGAATAGAATTAACCAGGTTGGAAAAGACCTTTGAGATCATCCAGTCCAACCTCTTACCCAACACCACCTAATTAACCAGACCATGGCACCAAGTGCCTCATCCAGTCTCCTCTTAAACACCTCCAGTGGTGGTGACTCCACCACCTCCCTGGGCTGCACATTCCAATGGCCAATCTCTCTTGCTGGGAAGAACTTTCTCCTCACCTCCAGCCTAAACCTCCCCTGGCACAGCTTGAGACTGTGTCCTCTTGTTCTGCTGCTGTTTGCCTGGGAGAAGAGACCAACCCCCACCTGGCTACAACCTCCCTTCAGGTCAATAAGGTCTCCCCTGAGCCTCCTCTTCTCCAGGCTAAGCAACCCCAGCTCCCTCAGCCTCTCCTCACAGGGCTGTGCTCCAGACCCCTCCCCAGCTTTGTTGCCCTTCTCTGGACACCTTCCAGCAAGTCAACCTCCTTCCTAAACTGAGGGGCCCAGAACTGGACACAGGACTCGAGGTGTGGCCTAACCAGTGCAGTGTACAGGGGCAGAATGACCTCCCTGCTCCTGCTGGCCACACTGTTCCTGATGCAGGCCAGGATGCCATTGGCCTTCCTGGCTGCCTGGGCACACTGCAGGCTCATGTTCAGCCTACCATTGACCAGCACCCCCAGGTCCCTCTGCCTGGCTGCTCTCCAGCAACTCTGACCCCAGCCTGTAGCACTGCATGGGGTTGTTGTGGCCAATGTGCAGAACTTGGCACTTGGATGTGTTCAATCTCCTGCCCTTGGACTCTGCCCATCTGTCCAGCCTGTCGAGGTCTCTCTGCAGAGCCTCTCTACCCTCCAGCAGATCAACTCCTGCCCCCAGCTTGGTGTCATCTGCAAACTTACTGAAGATGGACTCAATGCCCTCATCCAGATCATCAATGAAGATGTTAAAGAGGATGGGGCCCAGCACTGATCCCTGGGGCACACCACTAGTGACTGGCCTCCAGCTGGATGTGGCACCTTTCACCACCACTCTCTGGTCTCAGCCCTCCAGCCAGTTCCTAACCCAGCACAGAGTGCTGCTGTCCAAGCCATGGGCTGACAGCTTAGCCAGCAGTTTGCTGTGGGGGATGGTGTCAAAGGCCTTGCTGAAGTCCAGGTAGACTACATCCACAGCCTGCCCCACAGCCACCAGGCAGTCACCTGATCATAGAAGGAGATCAGGTTGGTCAGGCAGGACCTGCCCTTCCTAAATCCATGCTGGCTGAGCCTGATCCCTTGGTCATCCTGTCAGTGCTGTGTGATTGCACTCAAGATGACCTGTTCCATGATCTTGCCTGGCACTGAGGTCAGGCTGACAGGCCTATCATTCCCTGGCTCATCCAACCAGCCCTTCTTGTGGATGGGAACAATGTTAGCCAGCTTCCAGTCCTCTGGGACCTCTCCAGTGAGCCAGTCATGCTGAAAAATGATGGAGAGCAGCTTGGCCAGCTCCTCTGCCAGCTCTCTCAGCACCCTAGGATGGATCCCATCTGGTCCCATGGACTTGTGGGGATCCAGGCTGCTGAGGAGAGTTCCAACTATCTGCTCATGGAACATAGGGAAACTGTGCAGCTCCCTGGCTCCTTCTGCCAGCTCTGCAGGCCAGCTGTCTATCTTTGCAGAAGTGGTTATGCTTAGCCTTTCTGACAAAGCCACGGGACACTAGGATGGCTGTAATGACTGCTGCTTGGTGTCATGTAAATGAATCTCTGGAAGCAGGTTATTGTGTGGTGTGTAGCTTAACTCAGTCAGAAATTGTGATCTTTTTCAGGTGAACATCCAGCTGGCAGCCAGGCACTAGTGCTCTGCCCCAGGGATCAGTGCTGGGCCCCATCCTGTTCAATATCTTTATTGATGATCTGGATGAGGGGATTGAGTCCAGGGCAACAAAGCTGGGGAGGGGTCTGGAGCACAGCCCTGTGAGGAGAGGCTGAGGGAGCTGGGGTTGCTTAGCCTGGAGAAGAGGAGGCTCAGGGGAGACCTTCTTGCTCTCTACAACTCCCTGAAGGGAGGTTGTAGCCAGGTGGGGGTTGGTCTCTTCTCCCAGGCAAGCAGCACCAGAACAAGAGGACACAATCCCAAGCTGTGCCAGAGGAGGTTTAGGCTGGAGGTGAGGAAGAAATCCTTCCCAGCAAGAGGGATTGGTCATTGGAATGTGCTGCCCAGGGAGGTGGTGGAGTCACCACCACTGGAGGTGTTCAAAGAAGGCTTGGATGTGGCACTTGAAGCCATGGTTTAGTTAGTCAGGAGGTGTTGGGTGATAGGTTGGATTTGATGATCTCTGAGTTCTTTTCCAACCTGGTCTGGTCTGGTCTATTCTATCATACTCAGGGTGAGGTGTTTGTCAGTATGTGTGGTCAGTTAGTAGGCTCTGGCCTTCAAAAGGGCCCCAGAGCCATTTGTTCAGTCTTTTGCCTGAAATAATTAGAGTAGAAAATGTCAGCTTGGAAGGCATTGCTGTGCTTGAAATAAAGGCAGTAGTTTCATGTTTTAAAGTTACTCTGTGTCTCTTTTTAATGGGTTGAGAGGAGTAGATGTGTAAACTGAAAGAGGTGCTGAGACCCTGACATCAACACTGCCCATAATCCAGGGTTTTCCATCTTAACTGAAGAGAATTTGGTCACCCACTTGTGACTAAGGTGCATTAGCCATGCATCTAAATAACATCTTTCAGTGCTAGTGTAATCCAAAAGGAATGCAGCTGGGGATCCAAGAGCATTCTGTGGTGCAAACAGCACTGGAGTGAGAGGAAGTGGCTGGAGATCTGTTTCATAAGTGCATTCTTGATCTGAACAGAAATAGCAAAAGAAATGAACCCTAAATAAGCTTAGGGTTTTTTTTTTTGTGTGTGTGTGTAAGTAATTTAATGGAACATAAAGATTTACCTTAACTTCTCCTTGCATGCTGCTGGACACTGGCTCTGCTTAACTGCAAATAGTCTGTGCCAGTGAGTGCTGTAGCCTGCAGGCTGTGAAAAACCCTTTATAATGCTTTCAGTAATCTCAGATGCATCTGGTTTTTTTTGCTTCAGGGCACTGCTGCTTCTGTTCCAGCAGTAAGAAATGCCTTCTGTTTCCTAGCTGCTCTCTTAAACATCATTTAGGGCAGTGAAATCTTGGCTTTCATGTAATTCACACCCAGACTGAGACTTGTTAGGGACAATGAAGATTCAGAGCTGAAATTTGGGGCTTAGTTTCATGACCTAACACTTTTGTTCCAGCTGTGCATTGAGCTGCAGGCTCTGCTGATGGGGAGAGGCCTCCAGATGCTTGAAAATGTTTCATAGTTTCATTCAGAGTTGGAAGGGACCCCAAGGATCATCTAGTTCCAACCCCCCTGCCATGGACAGGGACACCCCACACTAGATCAGCCTGGCCAGAGCCTCATCCAGCCTGGGCTTAAACACCTCCAGGGACAGGGCCTCGACCACCTCCCTGGACAACCCATTCCAGGGCTTCACCACTCTCATGGGGAAGAACCTCCTCCTCACATCTAGCCTGAATCTCCCCACCTCTAGCTTCATTCCATTCCCCCTAGTCCTATCACTACCTGAGATCCTGAGAAGTCCTTCCCCAGCCTTCCTGTAGGCCTCCTTCAGATACTGGAAGGCCACAATGAGGTCACCTTTGAGCCTTCTCTTCTCCAGACTGAACAGCCCCAACTCCTTCAGTCTGTCCTCACAGGAGAGGTGCTCCAGCCCTCTGCTCATCCTTGTGGCCCTTCTCTGGACACCTTCCAGCATGCTGTTTTTGAGCCTTTTGCAACCTTTTGATGAGTGAAGTCACTTGTACAAATAAGCACCACGAAGGTCAGGTGATTGACTGGTGGTTTTGGTGAGTTTTCAGTTCCTGGCACAGAGCTTCAGGCTGTGAGTTGGATGGTCTTTGGGAAAACAGCTAATGCAGGCTGCTCAGACGTTACAGAGAAAGCCACTGAAAACTTTCTGTTGCTTTTGAGCTTTTTGTAAGTGCTGTTTTGTAAAAGTCTGGACTTGAGGTGGGGCTGGACAGGTGGCTTAAATCTCCCCCAAGTTTGTCTTGCTGTGGAGAGCAAAGCACAGCATTGTTTGCTCCTGTGGGTTTAGTCGTGGGTCGGGGCCCCGCTGTGCAAGGCAGGTACAGCCAGAACAGCTGGGCTCAGTCCTGAAATGACTTGCCTTGCAGACTGGGGAGTGCTGGGAAGCAGTAAACAGGCACAAACCATCAAGGCAGCCAGGTGATTTGTCAAGTGTGGGCAGCCCATCTAGTGAGTGTTTCGGTGTTGTGTACAGAGTCACGTTTGGAAGGGAACAACCAAATGGCATGCTGACAGTGTGCAGTTATGTTCCAGCACATAAATCCCCTGCCTCAGCAGCAGCCTCTCCTCACTATAGTTCTTCTTTCCTTTTTGTTTAAGCAGCAAATAACACAGTGGAGGACATTGAAGTATCACCTGAAGCTGATAACCCAGGCTCCTAGGAGACAAACACTGAGTGGGATGTCTCTGGGGGTCAAGGTCATTAAGCAGCCGCAACTCTTGTCAGTTGTGAGGATGAGAGACTGGATGTAAAGCCTTATCTTTCCACTAGTGGTGAGCAGGATCTTGGTGTGGGCACTAGTCTGGACCTTGCCTTTAAGCTGAATCCCAGTGAGCTTCTTTTAAGTGTCTTCCATAGATCCAAGAAAGCAGCTGAGCTTTCCAGCTACTTCTGCCTCTTGCTTTGAAGAATATTCTGCAACTACCTCTTAAACTGGTTTCTGACTTACCTGAGCTTTTTTCCTACTGTCTGCTCTGTTTTGTTCTCCACTTGTGGAATGCCTGTGTGTGTCTGATTTGCTCCTCTGCTCTTGTGCTGTTGCAATACTGCACTCCCTACCTCTTTCTCCTCCCTTTGGATAAAAGATGAGGAGAAGGCACATGCAGCTTTCCTGTTCTTCTAACAGCTTTGCTGGGAAGAGTTTCTCTGGGGGAATTCTACTTGCTCTTTAGAGTTGTTCCTGACTTTCATAAGCTAATTTAATATCCTGGCAGCTCTAGTGGCTGTAAACTTGACAACATCTGCCTCATTTTGATCTTTTTTTTTCAAAGAGCAAACAAAACACTGCTGTGCCAGTTGGTATTTGAAACCAGAAGCCAGTTCTTGAATGTTGATGTCTGCTTTTTCTCATTATTAAGTCAGATCTGGAAGAGTTAAGTTGTGCTGCTCAAAAAGAAAAAGAAGAAAACGTTGGTAAAGGGGGAGGGGGAGGGGGGGAAACAAAGGAAAAGCAACCACTGAAATATTTGAATGAGAAAGGGAAGAACCTGACATAACTGAGGTCTTTTGTGGTTTGCCTTGAGTGACTGGCTTCTTAGCCTCCTATTCTGCTTGAAGACAGCAAGACAGCAACTATCAAACGGGTTTGAAAGAAAACAGAGGCTCAAATCCTGCAATGTTTCTGAAAGACATAGCTGTGAGGGAGAGCTGTCAGCCTGGGGCCTCTGAAGACGTAGCTGTGAGGGAGAGCTGTTAGCCTGGTGCCTCTCGACTGTTGTTTAGCTCAGTTTTCACGAGGACCCACCCTAATAGTCTCCATTCCAGAGAAAAAGAGTTGGCAAATTCCTGCAGAGCTCTCTGGGGCAAGTTTTGAGGAGCCCTGCTTATTGGTGACTGAGATGGAGAAACAGGTGTGGTTGACCAGTGAGTGGTCTTGCCTGTTTGTATCCCCCTGTGATGTTCTGCTGCTTAAAATGGAGACATTGAATAGAATTAACCAGGTTGGAAGAGAGCCTCGAGATCATCAAGTCCAACCTGTCACCCAGCACCATCTAATCAACTAAACCATGGCACCAAGTGCCTCAGCCAGGCTCTTCCTAAACACCTCCAGTGATTGCTCAGTAGACTCAGATTGGATATTAGGAAGAAGTTGTTCGCCATGAGGGTGGTGAGAGACTGGCACAGGTTGCCCAGGGAGATGGTGGAAGCCTCACCCCTGGAGGTTTTGAAGGCCGGGCTGCATGTGGCTCTGGGCAACCCAATCTAGTCTGAGTGTTCCCTGCCCATGGCAGGGGGTTTGGGACTAGATGATCCTTGGGGTCCCTTGCAACCCTGACAATTCTGTGATTGGTCACAGTGCAGTACTTAACAATACCCCTGCTCAATAATTGATTCATCTTTACCTTTTGAGGGTCAAACCTTTTATAGAGTCCTATTTATAACTCCCAAGTGTTTGCCAGGCCAGGGGCTAGCAAAACACATTCTTAAAGCTTGGAGCCATCAAGGTAGAAGCGTGATTGATGTTTTTCACTAGCAGCTCGACAGCTTTGCTGTTCCCACCTGTTCATGATGGATAAATAAGTGGCAACAACAGGGCTGTGACTATGGAAAGACATCTGGAGTATTGCTTGTGTTCATCACAGGGGGTGTGTGTGTGTGGCATCTGGAAAGTAGCTCTTGTGGGCTTGCTGGGGTTCTGTTTGTGTTGTGGTTTTCCCCCCACCCCCAACCTACTGTCAAACCAGGTTCTGGCTAAACACAAACACAAACAATGTTAGCAGAGGGCATGGAGTTGCATGGCAGGCTCTGATCCAGAATTGCAGTGAAACACTCATGTGGAACAAGTGGGGGAAAGAAAGGATTTTAATGTCTTCCTCCCATCTTTCTTTCTGGGCATGTCTTTTATATCTGAATGCCTGGTAGACTAATGAAATCTCTTGGTGATATCTTTGCAGGGAGTGCCTTACTTAGGGGACAGGTGTAGTCTGCAGTACAATTACAGCAGTCTCAGCTTTTGCTGCCTGCAGTCTGAATAAACTTTTCCTTCATGCTTTGTACTGTCATGCTGTCCTGAAAGATGTCCTGGTTTACTACAGTTCCCTACATCCAAAGCTTTGGGGAAAGAGTTGGAAATCTTGCCAAAACATGCTATATGCTCTAGGAGGTAAGAGAGGCTAAGAAGTTTAAAAGCAGACAAACCCAAACCTAACACCTCTGCAGAGGAGCTTGATGAATCCCTTGCATGTGAGCCAAAGTTAAAAGCCCCCAGGGAGGAGAATCACTTAATGCTCAAAATACTGGAGGGGCTGGGGAGGAGTAAATAACTTAGTAAATCATAATTAGGAGTAAATAATTCAGTGAATAATCTGGAAGCTGTGTCTGAAAGATGAATTTGTTGTCTTTGCTCCGGGTAATTTGCTGTCTCAGACCACAGTGGCATGTTCAGTGGCACTGCTTCTAAAAGAAAGCTGCACTAGAGAGTACATTTTCCCTTTGCAGCACCTTTAAGGGTGCTGAACTTAACCTCTGAACTTAAAAGGAATTTGGGGGGGGGGGGGGGGAAGGGGGAAAATTTCCACAGCTGTGTAGAACTTTGGAAGCTTTTCAGCATGGTTTGGTCTCAGAGATGCAGTTAGTGGCAAATAAGTTGGGGGGTGGGGGGGGAAGTAAACCAACTAAAGACACATCCTCTTCCTGTGGAAATAATTCCTTGTATGAGAACAGAGTGGATTGTTTTGGAGTGGGTTGGATCATCTCACTCCACGTTTCAGTGTTACTTCAGTGCCTTGTTGTAGGGGGACAGAATGAGTGGAAAAGTGCTGCTTGTTTGTTGCCTTTTTCTTTTTAATGCTCGTCCTAATGTTGCATTGTACAACTCTGACAACTCTTTCCATCTCTTTCTGTTTCTTTTGAGCAGTATAGGGAACCAGTTTCCAGGCCAAGGTGTTCCTGCTGGATTTTCTGTGTACCCTGCATTCAGCCCCTTACAGATGATCTGGTGGCAACAGGTGTATGCACGTCAGTACTACATGCAATAGTAAGTCTGCATTATCTTAGGTAGCACTGGGTTCCACTAAGGAAAGGAAGGTGTTAAAAGCTTAAATGTTGTTTGCAGGCTCCAAATGTCTGAGTTTGTTTTGTCTGGCTGTGCTCTCTTGCACCCAGTTTTACCCAGCAAGCGGTGAAACCCAGTTTTGGATTGGAATGAATCATAGAATCAGTAAGGTTGGAGAAGACTTCAGAGGTCATCAAGTCCAACCTCTCACCCAGCACTTCCTGACTAACTAAACCAAGGCTCCAAGTGCCACATCCAGTCCCTTTTTGAACATCTCCAGGGATGGTGACTCCACCACCTCCCTGGGCAGCACATTCCAATGGCCAGTCTCTCTTGCTGGGAAGAACTTTCTCCTCACCTCCAGCCTAAACCTCCCCTGGCACAGTTTGAGACTGTGTCCTCTTGTTCTGGTGCTGGTTGCCTGGGAGAAGAGACCAACCCCCACCTGGCTACAGCCTCCCTTCAGGCAGTTGGAGAGAGCAATGAGGTCTCCCCTGAGCCTCCTCTTCTGCAGGCTAAATGTATTAACAAGTAGAGATTTCAGGGAAAATGGAGGGGGTTTGACATGTTGTGCACATGAAACTTTGTTTTTCTTTGTGTAGAAAAGAAGACAAGAATTGGCTTAGAAATTTTAGTGCATGGGTGTCCTGGTTTGGGGCCAGACAGATTCTCTGTTGCCCCTGAGAGGGGCAAAAGAATGACACTCATCACCCAAATGGATTGCAGAAGTGATGGGAAGTTTACATGGAAAAGCAGTTAGTGTTTTACAGAAACTATAAGCACAGTGATAAAGGTACCCCAAAGCATACACAGTCCCTTCTAGCATACTCAAAGGTCCCCAACACTTCCCTTCTCCCTACCTGAAGGTGTACCCAAAAACCCCCAGGGCTCTTTCTTCCCCCCCCCCCCCCCCCCCCCACTGCTAGGCTGGTCTCAGGCTGGCCAGGTCTGAGACTCCCCCTCATTCTCCTCCTGCCATTAGGCCTGAGAGGCCTTGAGATAACTCCCTCAGCATTACCTGATAGGGAGCATCTCCCATGGGAGCAGAGAGGGAGGAAAGAGGAAGAGAATGACTTTGCAGATGGATTTATAGGGTGCAGGATATCATGGATATGCAATATGCAGCTTCCTGTGTCTACCTCCTGGGTTGGACCCTCGGGACACCAGAAGTGTAACTCATGTGGCAGGAAGAGGTGGCACTCAGCCTGAACTGCCACAATGGGGTTGTTTTCCTTTTGAGTAACTAATTTTCTGCTCCCTTTGGTTTTTCTTTCAGCCAAGCTGCTGTTTCAGCCCAAGTGACTGCCAGCACCGAGCCAGTGAGGTCTGCAGTTGGCCAGGCTGTGAATTCAGAGCGTGCTCCTGCAAACGAGCCTGCAGCAGCACCCAATGTAGCTGTGCAGGAGAACAGGCCTGTGAACCCCAATGTTCAGATGAATGCACAGGGTGGCCCAGTAGTGAATGAAGAGGACTTCAACCGGGACTGGCTGGACTGGATGTACACCTTCTCCAGGGCTGCAATCCTCCTCAGCATTGTGTACTTCTATTCTTCCTTCAGTCGCTTTGTCATGGTCATGGGAGCCATGCTGCTGGTTTATTTGTGAGTACAGCACTGGAGGACAGCTCCCACACCTGCTGGAGTGGGTCCACATGATCACAGAGTTGTGTCAGGGTTGGAAGGGACCCCAAGGATCATCCAGTTCCAGCCCCCCTGCCACGGGCAGGGACACTTTCCCCTAGATCAGGTTGCCCAGAGCCACATCCAGCCTGGCCTTCAAAACCTCCAGGGGTGAGGCTTCCACCACCTCCCTGGGCAAGCTGTGCCAGTCTCTCACCACCCTCCTGGGGAAGAACTTCTTCCTAACATCCAATCTGAATCTTCTGAGCAACGTCTCCCATTTTAAGCTGCAGAACATCACAGGGGGATACAAACAGGCAAGACCACTCACTGGTCAACCACACCTATTTCTCCATCTTAGTCACCAATAAGCAGTGCTCTTCAACATGCACTAGAGAGCTCTGCAGGAATTTGCCAACTCTTTTTCTCTGGAATGGAGATTTTTAGGGTGGGTCCTCCTTAAAGCCTCCAGGGATGAGGTTTCCACCACCTCCCTGGGCAAGCTGTGCCAGTGTCTCACCACCCTCATGGGGAAGAACTTCTTCCTAACATCTAATCTAAATCTGCTCTCCTCTAGTTTGGATCCATTCCCTCTAGTCCTGTTACTACCCAACACCCTAAAATGTTCCTCCCCAGCATACTTGTAGCCCCACAAAGATGGTCAGAGGGCTGGGCCACCTCTCCCATGAAGGTGAGCTGAGAGAGTTGGGGCTGTTTAGCCTGGAGAGGAGAAGGCTCTGGGGAGGTCGGTTAACTACATTGCAATATCTGAAGGGGAAGGCTGGGGAGGGACTGTTTAGAAGGGCCTATTGCTATAGGGCAAGGGGCAGTGGTTTGAAACTGGAGCAGGGTAGGTTTAGGTTGGACATCAGCAGAAGCTCTTTACAGTGAGAGTGGTAAAATACTGTAACAGGTTGCCCAGGGATGTGGTTGAGGCCCTGAGACATTCAAGATGAGACAGGAAGTGGGCCTGGGCAGCCTGCTCTAGGTGGAGGTGTCCCTGCTGACCTTTGAGGGTCCCTCCCAACACAATGCCACCTGTGAATCTGCTCTGTAGAGTGTGTGCTAGTTTATAATCCATTTAAACTGAAAAATCAGCCAAATGCAACAGCTGAGGCAGAATAGGGATGCCTGGAATCAGAATATAGGCACTGAAAAACACAGGAGAGGCTTGTTTAGTGTACAGTGGACTGTGGTCCAAGCCTTGGTTGAAGTTTGAATTCTTTCTTTCTTTTGTTTCCCCACAGAAAGTCAGCTTGAAACTATGACAAAATTAAGGCTACCTTTGAAAATTAATCCAATTAAAGAGCTTCTAAGTGGGGAAGACGCCCTAAAAAAGTATTCCACTTATTTAATTGCTTACTTCTGGTAGATTACTCATCTGGTGGAACAGGAGGCTGTGAACAGCACTTGGGAAACTCACAGAACAGCTCTTAGCAAGACCCTTCTTAACCCAGCCATCAAAGCCAAGCCAGGCAGTGTAGCTTCATTCATTTGAAAGCACTTCACTGAATCACAGAAACATTCAGGTTGGAACAGACCCTCAGCATCACCAAGGCCAACCCACAACCCTACCCTACAAGGCTCACCCCTAAACCAGAGCCCCAAGCACCACATCCAAAACACCTTGAAACGCAGCCAGGCTTGGGGACTCCACCACCTCCCTGGGCAGCTCATTCCAATCCCTGACCACTCTTGCCATGAAAAAAGGTTTCCTACTGTCCAGCCTAACCCTACCCAGTGGCAGCTTGAGGCCATTGCCTCTTGTTCTGTCACTAATTACCTGTGAGAAGAGACCAGCAGCAGCCTCTCCACAATGTCCTTTCAGGGAGTTGTAGACAGCAATGAGGTCTCCTCTCAGCCTCCTCTTTGCCACACTAACCATCCCCAGCTCCTTCAGTTGCTCTTCATCAGATTTATTCTCCAGGCCCTTCCCAGCTTCCTTGCCCTTCTCTGCCCTGGCTCCAGCCCCTCCACATCTCTCTTGTACTGAGGTGCCCAAAACTGGCCACAATACTCCAGGTGTGGCCTCCCCAGAGCTGAGTAGAACTCCCTGCAGTAGCAGGAAATCCTTGTTGTTCCTTTCAGAAGGGTTTTCAGCTATTCCGTTGTGTTTTGTAGGCACCAGGCTGGATGGTTCCCCTTCAGGCAAGAGGGAGGCCAGCAGCAGGCGGCCAACAACGCGGAAGTGAACCACCGGGATGGGCAACATGCAAATAATGCTGATCTGGAGGAGATGGTGAGGAGGAGCAGAGCTGTCTGCTGAGCTTCCTGTATGCTGTTGTGTCTACTGCAATGCCTGGACCCCAAGTCAGCTCCTATCAGATGCAGTCTTTTAACCAAACAAAAAGCTTTCACTGTGGTCCTCAGAATAGAATGAAACTAACCAAGTTGGAAAAGACCTCAGGGATCACTGAGTCCAACCTATCACCCAACACCATCTCATCAACTAAACCATGGCACCAAGTGCCTCAGCCAGGTGGTGGGGTCGCCATCACTGGAGGTGTTCAGGAGGAGACTTGATAGGGTGCTTGGTGCCATGGTTTAGTTGATTAGGTGGTGTGGGATGATAGGTTGGACAGGATGACCTTGAAAGTCTCTTCCAGTCTGGTCTGGTCTATTCCTATTCCTCTTCCTTTCCTATTCCTCTTCCTTTCCTATTCCTCTTCCTTTCCTATTCCTCTTCCTTTCCTATTCCTCTTCCTTTCCTATTCCTCTTCCTTTCCTATTCCTCTTCCTTTCCTATTCCTCTTCCTTTCCTATTCCTCTTCCTTTCCTATTCCTCTTCCTTTCCTATTCCTCTTCCTTTCCTATTCCTCTTCCTTTCCTATTCCTCTTCCTTTCCTATTCCTCTTCCTTTCCTATTCCTCTTCCTTTCCTATTCCTCTTCCTTTCCTATTCCTCTTCCTTTCCTATTCCTCTTCCTTTCCTATTCCTCTTCCTTTCCTATTCCTCTTCCTTTCCTATTCCTCTTCCTTTCCTATTCCTCTTCCTTTCCTATTCCTCTTCCTTTCCTATTCCTCTTCCTTTCCTATTCCTCTTCCTTTCCTATTCCTCTTCCTTTCCTATTCCTCTTCCTTTCCTATTCCTCTTCCTTTCCTATTCCTCTTCCTTTCCTATTCCTCTTCCTTTCCTATTCCTCTTCCTTTCCTATTCCTCTTCCTTTCCTATTCCTCTTCCTTTCCTATTCCTCTTCCTTTCCTATTCCTCTTCCTTTCCTATTCCTCTTCCTTTCCTATTCCTCTTCCTTTCCTATTCCTCTTCCTTTCCTATTCCTCTTCCTTTCCTATTCCTCTTCCTTTCCTATTCCTCTTCCTTTCCTATTCCTCTTCCTTTCCTATTCCTCTTCCTTTCCTATTCCTCTTCCTTTCCTATTCCTCTTCCTTTCCTATTCCTCTTCCTTTCCTATTCCTCTTCCTTTCCTATTCCTCTTCCTTTCCTATTCCTCTTCCTTTCCTATTCCTCTTCCTTTCCTATTCCTCTTCCTTTCCTATTCCTCTTCCTTTCCTATTCCTCTTCCTTTCCTATTCCTCTTCCTTTCCTATTCCTCTTCCTTTCCTATTCCTCTTCCTTTCCTATTCCTCTTCCTTTCCTATTCCTCTTCCTTTCCTATTCCTCTTCCTTTCCTATTCCTCTTCCTTTCCTATTCCTCTTCCTTTCCTATTCCTCTTCCTTTCCTATTCCTCTTCCTTTCCTATTCCTCTTCCTTTCCTATTCCTCTTCCTTTCCTATTCCTCTTCCTTTCCTATTCCTCTTCCTTTCCTATTCCTCTTCCTTTCCTATTCCTCTTCCTTTCCTATTCCTCTTCCTTTCCTATTCCTCTTCCTTTCCTATTCCTCTTCCTTTCCTATTCCTCTTCCTTTCCTATTCCTCTTCCTTTCCTATTCCTCTTCCTTTCCTATTCCTCTTCCTTTCCTATTCCTCTTCCTTTCCTATTCCTCTTCCTTTCCTATTCCTCTTCCTTTCCTATTCCTCTTCCTTTCCTATTCCTCTTCCTTTCCTATTCCTCTTCCTTTCCTATTCCTCTTCCTTTCCTATTCCTCTTCCTTTCCTATTCCTCTTCCTTTCCTATTCCTCTTCCTTTCCTATTCCTCTTCCTTTCCTATTCCTCTTCCTTTCCTATTCTGCCTCCAGGGATGGTGACTCCACCACCTCTCTGGGCAACACATTGCAATGGCCAATCTCTTGCTGGGAAGACCACCTTCCTACCATCCAGCCTGAACCTCCCCTGGCACAGCTTGAGGCTGTGTCCTCTTGTTCTGGTGCTGGTTGCCTGCTACTTAAATCCTTTATTTTCCCAGTCTGATTGTCTCTACTTCTGTGACAGACTTTCTTCCTGCTAGTTTCCCTCAGGAAGGTTGTTTCAAGAGGAGTCACTCCCTGTAGGAAGATCACTGCTGGTGGCCTTACTGTCGGAGCTCGGCGCCGCCGCGGCTGAACTGCTTCCGTTTCTCTCTTTAAAGGAGCGGCTGATGGACGAGGGGCTTGACGAAGACAGCGGGGAAGATGCCGGCGACGATGCCAACACAGAGCAGCAGCCTGGATTCATGGCTTCTGCTTGGTCCTTCATCACAACCTTCTTCACCTCCCTCATCCCCGAGGGGCCTCCGCAGGTCGGCAATTGAAGCGGAGGAGGAGCTGTGGCGGCAGGCAGCCTCAGCAGGCCGGCGGCGAAGGGGGAGCAGGTTCCTCGGGAGCAGGTTCCTCGGGAGCAGGTTCCTCGGGAGCAGGTTCCTCGGGAGCAGGTTCCTCGGGAGTGTTTGAAATACAGTGCAATTTCTGGAAGTTTTCTAATGTTAGCTTTTTATTTTGATCATGGTGTACAAAAAGGATGTGTAATTCTCCCCCCCTTTTTTCTTTCCCCCCCGGCTTTCTCATGCCTCGACTCTTTTAAGCACAAGTGGACTACTAAATGCTTTCTTTTTTCTTTGGTTTTTACTATTCCTCTTTTTCTGAAGAATTCCAACGGCAAGAGATTGGTCTTCCATGCTTGAGTGTTTTTTCCCTTTTGCTGGCTTCAGGTGTGTATTACACTGAGGCTAAAAGGCTTGTACTTAATCTGCACCATTACCTCTTTCAAGAGCTGTTGAAAAGATGAATGTTGACACCTCTCCAAACGCTCCCTCTTCCTCTCAATAATGTATCTCCTGTTGGCTCTGAATTATCCCTTGGGGTTTGGACTTCCTCTCATTTCCTGAAAGAATACTGTAAACACAAAGCTTACCTGTTCAGGGCACCTTGCCTTCATGCCACACAATACCTAAGCCTCTCCTCCTACCTTTAGAAAGCTCAAAGCTTTTGCTTGATTCTATTCCTGAGGTTCATTAAAGCTGGACATGTTTGACAGCTCTTCAAAGACAATTGACAGTGATGGGATAAACCTTAACTGTTTGATACATACAGTACTTTTTAAGACACATATAGCTGTACTGGGGGAAAAAAAAAACCCCACAGATACATTGGTTTGGGTTTTGTTTTTAATAAAAACTGTTCTGGGCACTCTTTGGGATGTTGATCTGCACACGTGAATGCCAGCAACTCAGCAGTGCATCATTAAGGACAAGAGATGATTGATTGGAGTGGAATAAAGTTATTGTGGTGGCATAACCCATGATGACTGAAGTGGTGTGTCTGCAGAATACAGAACTAACCAGGTTGGAAAAGACCTCAGAGATCACCAAGTCCAAGCTATCACCCAACACCATCTCATCAGCTAAACCATGGCACCAAGTGCCTTATCCAGGCTCTTCCTAAACACCTCCAGGGATGGTGACCACCTCCCTGGGCAGCACATTCCGATGGCCAATCTCTCTTGCTGGGAAGAATTTCTTCCTAACATCCAGCCCAAACCTCCCCTGGCACAGCTTGGGGCTGTGTCCTCTTGTTCTGGTGCTGGGTGCCTGGGAGAAGAGACCAACCCCCCCAGCTCCACCTCCCTTCAGGGAGGTGTAGAGAGCAATAAGGTCTCCCCTGAGCCTCCTCTTCTCCAGGCTAAGCAACCCCAGCTCCCTCAGCCTCTCCTCACAGGGCTGTGCTCCAGACCCCTCCCCAGCCTCATTGCCCTTCTCTGGTCACATTCAAGTATCTCAATGTCCTTCTTAAATTGAGTGGCCCAGAACTGGACACAGGACTCAAGGTGTGGCCTGACCAGTGCTGAGCAGAGGGGGATAATCTCTGCCCTTCTGCTTACAAGCCAGGGTGCTGCTGGGTTTTTTTGCCACCTTGGCACACTGCTGGCTCATACTCAGCTGCTCATTGGTTAGAACCCCCAGGTCCCTTGCTGCAGGACAGCTTTCCAGGTACAAAGCAAAGCTCTTAAATAGGTCTGAAAAGAGAGCTCCAGGTTTATTGTTTGCTTTGTCACATCAGACTGCTTAAAATATGGAATAAAGTTCCCAAACTTATTTTTTGTGGGGGGAGGTTTATACTCTGAAATGTGTCAGGGTTTCTAGGCCTTCCTTACTGAAAATTGACTCTCAAATGGGGAAAACTATGAACAGCTTTAATTTAAACAGCTTAAATAGAAAGTTTTTTGAGTTATAACTCTTATGTGCAAGTCTGTCCTGAGTCAGACAAGTCTCCCCTGAGCCTCCTCTTCTCCAGGCTAAGCAACCCCAGCTCCCTCAGCCTCTCCTCATAGGGCTGTGCTCCAGACCCCTCCCCAGCTTTGTTGCCCTGCTCTGTACACATTCAAGTGTCTCAATGTCCTTCTTAAATTGAGTGGCCCAGAACTGGACACAGTATTCAAGGTGTGGCCTGACCAGTGCTGAGCACAGGGCAGAATGACCTCCCTGCTCCTGCTGGCCACACTGTTCCTGATGCAGGCCAGGATGCCATTGGCCTTCTTGCCACCTGGGCACACTGCAGGCTCATGTTCAGCTTACTATCAACCAGCACCCCCAGGTCCCTCTCTGCCTGGCCACTCTCCAGCCACTCTGACCCCAGCCTGTAGCACTGCATGGGGTTGTTGTGGCCAAAGCATAGAACCTGGCACTTAATTCTCTTCCTGTTGGACTCTGCCCATCTGTGCAGCCTGTCAAGGTCCCTCTGCAGAGCTCTCCTACCCTTTAACAGATCAACTCCTATCCCCAGCTTGGTGTCATCTGCAAACTTACTGAAGATGGACTCAACCCCCTTGTCCAGGTCATCAGTAAAGATATTGAACAGGATGGGGCCCAGCACTGATCCTTGGGGCACACTACTGGTGACTGGCCACCAGCAGGATGTGGCACCATTCACCACCACTCTCGGCTCAGCCCTCCAGACAGTTCCTAACCCAGCTCAGAGTGCTGCCGTCCAAGCCATGAGCTGACAGCTTGGCCAGGAGTTTGCTGTTGGGGACAGTGTCAAAGGCCTTGCTGAAGTCCAGGCAGACCACATCCACAGCCTGCCCCACAGCCACCAGGCAGTCACCTGATCATAGAAGGAGATCAGGTTGGTGAGGCAGGACCTGCCCTTCCTAAATCCATGCTGGCTGGGCCTGATCCCTTGGCCATCCTGTAAGTGCTGTGTGATTGCACTCAAGATGACCTGTTCCATGGTCTTGCCTGGCACTGAGGTCCAGCTGACAGGTCTGGAACTCCTTGTTTTTTCCTTCATGAAAAAAGACAAGAGCTTGGTGAAAAAGATGTTTGCTTTATAGTTTGGGGTTTTTTTAAGAGGAATTCAGGTGTAGAATTGAGCAGCATGAAACAGGTGATGCTGCAAGAGAAGCAAACACCTTGGGAAAACAATTGCCTTGTGTTGGTGTAAGGGGCTCCAGCCGGCAGAAAACGATGCGGTGAACAGCAACGAGCCCTTCGTGTAGCCGATGAGCAACTCGATGCTCTAATTAGCTAATTAGAGATAATGAAGGAAGTGAGTAACCGGCAAATTAAGACAGCACGACACTTGTGACGGGGGTTCGGGCGGGGCCAGGACTCCGCGTCCCCCGCTGTGCACGGCGCCGGCAGGCGGCGCTGCTCCATCGGCCCGCTAGGTGGCGCCGCCACCCAGTCCCAGCGCGGCGCCCGCCCGGGCTGCCTGCTGGCGTCGGGGCCGTGATGCGCCGGCTGCCAGAGCCGTGCCCGCTGCCTCGAGGGCTGGCCCCGCTTCGCTTCTGGTGCCTAAGTGGGAGTTATGTGTGTGAAAAGGGCTTTCTTTCTGCCTCTACCATGCTGGGGGACTTTCTGCTATGCTTCCCTGCCCTTTCGAAGGCTGCTAACGAAGGGTTTGCCTTACACAGCACTTAGGTGTTGCAGGGAACAGGGCTGTAAGAGAGATGGGGAGAGTCCTGTTGCCAGGGCCTGGTGCAATAGGACAAAGGGTGATGGTTTTAAACTAAAAGGGGGGGATGCAAACTAGACATAAGAAAGAACCTCTTCTCTCTGAGAGCGGGGACACATGGGCCCAGCTTGCCCAGAAAGGTGGCAGCAGCAGCATCCCTGGAAAGGTTCCAGGTGAGGTTGGATGAGGCTCTGAGCAACCTGACCTAGTTGCAGATGTCCCTGCTCACTGAAGAGGGGCTGGACTAGAAGACCTTTAAAGGTCCCTTCCTACTCAAAATGTGCTGTGATTCTATGATCTCTGCTAGCAGCAGGCAAAATACCTTTCAGGAAAGGCTGGGCACCTTTCCCCTGAACAATTCTCACAAACCCAAAGCCTCCTTCCTGCAGCACCCTCAGCAGGAACAAGTTCTTGCAGACGGCGTGAAGATTCACCACTCCACCACCGCTAAAAGGTCTGAGTCCTCCTGCTTGAGATAAGTGGGTGAAGTATCACAAGGGAGATGTGGAATGACTCCCATTGTTGTATCTCTTCTGGCTCAAGGGCTTTCACATGCAAGGCTGTCTTCACACAGCCCTGCCTGCCTGTAGCTTGCCTGCTCCCCAGCAATTCTGACACTCAGATGCATGTGGTGAGGCTGCTGGCTTGGGGAAGCGCTGCTGCGTGTAACGAGTGAGGCACCCTGCTGTCTTCATCCGGCTGAAAAGAACCAGCCTCCAGATGATGTGACCCAGGGCTGGCTCGGGGAGCTGGGGGGATCATCAGTCTCTGGGCTTGCCTGCTGGTTTTCCAACACTGTTGATTTTCCACATTTTTCATCCCCCCGTGGCTGCAAGGATTGGATGCAACATGTAAATTACAGCACAAACACCATTCATTAAGATGCTCATGCCTGGCTTGGTCTTGAGATCTCTTCATCATCCTGCTATTAATTATAAATGCAAAAGGCAGCATGGCTCTTCCTAGCAAACAGCTAGGAGCTATGATTCCTCCAAGCAAGGTTTTCTTTTGTTTTAATTGCTGAAGCAAATATTTGTCTTAAAACATCGGAATAAATTTTCCCAGCTGCTGCTGGTGGAGGGCAGCTGATGCCATCTTAAAGCTGCTTTGCCAGTGGTTTCTCTGGTGAGAGCTGGAATCCTTACAGCCACTGACAGAGGGCTTCTGAGGTCCTTTACAGAGTGAGGTGACAGCAACTGCAGAGATCTGGGAGTGCAATATGCGAGTCCTGGTGGCCAGGCACAAGAGGTGTTCCTCAGGGCTCAGTGTTGGGACCACTTCTGTTTAACATCTTTATTGATGTCCTTGATGAAGACACAGAGTGTGGCAGCAGCAAGTTCAGAGGTGACACCAAGTTAGGTGCAGTGTTGATATTCATGAGGATAACGAAGCTTTACAGAGGGACTTGGACAGATTGGATCCATGGCCAACATTACCAGGAGGAGCTTCAACAAGGCCAAGTGCCAGGTCCTGCACTTGGGTCACAACAACCCCAAGCAATGCTACAGGCTTGGGGCAGTGTGGCTGAAAGCTGCTGGCAGAAAAGGACCTGGGGGTGCTAATGGACAAGCAGCTGAATAGGAGCCAGCAGTGTGCCCAGGTGGCCAAGAAAGCCAAAGGCATCCTGGCTGGGATCAGCAATGCTGTGTCCAGCAGGAGCAGGGAGGGGATTGTCCCCTGGCACTCAGCTCTGGGGAGGCCACACCTGGAGTATTGTGTCCAGGTTTGGGCACCTCAACACAAGAGAGATGTGGAGGGGCTGGAGCCAGGGCAGAGGAGGGCAAGGAAGCTGTGAAAGGCCTGAAGAATAAATCTGATGAAGAGCAACTGAAGGAGCTGGGGATGGTTAGTTTGGGAGAGAGGAGGCTGAGAGGAGACCTCATTGCTGTCTGCAACTCCCTGAAAGGACATTGTGGAGAGGCTGCTGCTGGTCCCTTCTCACAGGTAATTAGTGCCAGAACAAGAGGCAATGGCCTCAAGCTGCCACTGGGTAGGTTCAGACTGGACATGAGGAACAATTTTTTCATGGCAAGAGTGGTCAGGGATTGGAATGAGCTGCTGGTTTGAAATTCAAGGTAAACATATATGAGTAAAACATAGGCAGAACCCTAAAGCTGTTGTCCCTCTTCCTGATCTGATGTGTGTGCTCTTATGAAGCCAGTCAGTGAGCTGAGTGGATTCAGGCCTGCTTGCACTATGGGAAGCCCTGGCCTCAAGGCATCAAAGCTGCTTGTAATGAAAAACTGAGCTGCAAGGCTCAATTTATTCAAGCTTCACTTGCAGGTTTAACTGCAAGGCCCAAGAAAACAGTTCATTTGAACTTCACTCACCTTTACAGGTCCCTTCCAACCCAAACCATCCCATGAGTCTCTGATGTCAATGGCTATCTTTCATTTCCATTCCATTCCATTCCATTCCATTCCATTCCATTCCATTCCATTCCATTCCCCCAAGGTGACTTCTCTTGGGCTAGCTCAGTGCTTCATCAGGCTTCTAGAGCCTCTCTGTTGATGTGGACAAATATCCAGGCCCCTTTTGTGCATTCAGAGCTGCTGCTGAAAAGCTCTGCTGGGTAGTTGGCCTTTTGTGATGCAGTGAAAGCACTGAATGATCACTTGGAAAAAAAGAAATCTCTGCTTCTCCCTTTGCCCTTTTATCCTTTCCTGGCAGTTCTGTGTCAGCTTGAAGAGTGGCCTTGCCAATGGGTTTTCACTGTGTCAAGAATTTGGCAATAGGAAATGCCCCTCATGGAGAGGGAGGTTCTGAAAGCACTTCCCATAAGATCACAGAATCACAGAACTAAACAGGTTGGAAGAGACCTGAGATCATTGAGTCCAACCTATCACCCAACACCATCTCATCAACCCAGCCATGGCACCAAGCACCCCATCCAGTCTCCTCCTAAACACCTCCAATGATGGCAACTCCACCACCTCCCTGGGCAGCACATTCCAAGGGACAATCTCTCTTGCTGGGAAGAATTTCTTCCTGACATCCAGCCTAAACCTCCCCTGGCACAGCTTGAGACTGTGTCCTCTTGTTCTGGTGCTGGTTGCCTGGGAGAAGAGACCAACCCCTTCCTGGCTACAACCTCCCTTCAGGTAGTTGTAGAGGGCAATAAGGTCTCCCCTGAGCCTCCTCTTCTCCAGGCTAAGCAACCCCAGCTCCCTCAGCCTCTCCTCACAGGGCTGTGCCCTTCTATAAACCACCAGCTTAATCTCTGTTTCTGTGTTTCTTGAGGAGCATCTTTCTCTTGCCTGTCACTGGGGGTCTTCAGTGTCCCAAAGGCACAAAGGATACTCAAGCCACAATCACAGGTCAGTTTTTAAATCAGATATATTAGAGCACAAATGTCCTTAAACTGGAAGCCTTGTTGCCTTGGTATCCACATCACAGATGATGCCACTTAATATTCTCTGGCCCCCCTGTGATGCTAAAAGACAAAGGAATTGGGTCAAGGAACGTTAAGGGTGAATTATCTCGATGGGTTTTTTTTCCCCTGAGTTTAACAGAAAACTCTAAATATTGCACTGCCTTTCTGCCTGGGCAGAATTTCCCATTTCTGAGGGGGAAAAAAAGAATTGTAATTGCAAAGGTGGATAATGATCATCTGGAAAATCAATTTGGTTTGGATTTGAATGGCTACACTAATGGCTTCTTTGCCCGGTGTAATGGAATAGCTGCAGTGACCTTCCCTGTAGGGATAACAAAGTGACTCACTCTGTGCTCACACAGACACATGTGCACTCACACTCAGCTACAGGAGTACTCATGGGCTTCCTATTTAGGCTGCTACAGCCACTACTCAACATGTGGTGGTGGAATCTGCTGCATGGAAGAGGAATTGTGAGTCCTTAAACTCCACTGAATGAGCCTTAGTGGACAGCAAGTTCTCCATGGGACACCAATGTGCCCTTGGGGCCAAGAGAGTCAATGGTGTCCTGGGGTGCAGCAAGGCCAGCAGGGCTAGGGAGGTTCTTCTCCCCCTCTGCTCTGCCCTGGTGAGACCACAGCTGCAATCCTGTGTCCAGTTTTGGGCTCCCCAGTTCAAGAGAGACAGAGACCTGCTGGAGAGAGTCCAATGAAGATCTATGAGGATCTGTGAATAGAGTGTGCCCAGGTGGCCAAGAAGGCCAATGGCATCCTGGCCTGCATCAGGAACAGTGTGGCCAGCAGGAGCAGGGAAGTCATTCTGCCCTTTGCTCAGCACTGGTTAGGCCACACCTTGAGTCCTGTGTCCAGTTCTGGGCTACTCAATTTAAGAAGGACATTGAGAGACTTGAAGGTGTCCAGAGAAGGGCAACGAGGCTGGGGAGGGGTCTGGAGCACAGCCCTGTGAGGAGAGGCTGAGGGAGCTGGGGTTGTTTAGCCTGGAGAAGAGGAGGCTCAGGGGGGACCTCATTGATCTCTACAACTACCTAAAAGGCGGTTGTAGCCAGGAAGGGGTTGGTCTCTTCTCCCATGCAACCAGCACCAGAACAAGAGGACACAGTCTCAAGCTGTGCCAGGGGAAGTTTAGGCTGGAGGTGAGGAGAAAGTTCTTCCCAGCAAGAGAGTCATTCACCATTGGAATGTGCTGCCCTGGGAGGTGGTGGAGTCACCATCCCTGGAGGTGTTCAAGAGGAGATTGGACGTGGCACTTGGTGCCATGGTCTAGTCATGAGGTCTGTGGTGACAGGTTGGACTTGATGATCCTCGAGGTCTCTTCCAACCTTGGTGATACTGTGATACTGAGAGACTGAGAGCCCTGGGGCTGTTTAGTTTGGAGAGGAGCTGGCTGAGAGGGGATCTGATCAATGTCTATCAATATCTGAGGGGTGGGTGTCAGGATGAAGGCGTCAGGCTCTTGTTGGTGGTGCCCAGTGACAGGACAAGGAACAATGGATACAAGCTGGGCCACAGGAGGCTCCACCTCAACACAAGGAGACACTTCTGTATGGTGAGGGTGCCAGAGCCCTGGAACAGGCTGCCCAGAGAGCTTGTGGAGTCTCCTCTGGAGACTTTCAAAACCTTCCTGCATATGTTCTGGTGCAGCCTGCCTTAGGTGATCCTGCCTTGGCTCTGTACTGGGTGATCTCTGGAGGTCCCTTCCAACCCCCTACATGCTGGGATTGTGATTCTGTGATCAGTTCCTGGGTGTCAGTGATAGTTCAGAGCTGACCTCTCCAAAAGACAAACCAGTAGAGAGCAGGGGAGCCCAGAAGCCAGAACCATGAAGTTGGTGTGAGGATGCTGCACTTTGTTATTTAAGTCAAAGCAAGAGAACAAAAGATGGCTCCTGGGGTAATGGTGGAGGTGGCCTGCAGAAGGAGGTGGTGAGGTGCCAAACCTGGGGCAGGAGGAGTCCTTGTGACTGTAGAGATGGCTGAGCAAAGCAAGCTAGTGCTGGCCTGCTGGTGGCCTGAAGGTGTTTAGACACACTGTGGTAGCTGGTTGGAAGAGTTACCAGTGAGTAACCTGTCAGCACCAGTGAGTCACCTGTGAGAGCAGGACCTGGGGGGCTTGGTGGAGGAAAATGAGATCCAGGGGGTACAGTGGCTGATAAAGGAACACTGAGGCTGACAGACAGAAATCTCTAAGCAGTAATTCTGGTGAGAGCAGAGTCAGGGGAGCCCAGTCAGGGAAATGACCCAGACTGTATTTTGGGTTGGTTTGGTTTTGCTAACCAGTTCTTTGCTGACATCCTTGCTGCTGCTGCTGCAGGATGAGTCTGCAGGACTGATGACTCCTATTAGACTAATAACTGGTGAAGGAATCTGCCAGTTACTGGACAGAAGACTGCCTCTGTGCAGAGGAATGTGTGATTCTACAAGCACTTTGATTTAATAGAAAGAATGTGTAGAGCCAAGGCCAGCAGGGCATTAGCACAGCTGTGTAACTAACATTGCTTCAGAGGAAGAAGAATTACTGGTGAAGGAACAAAGTGGGATTGCAAATGCACTTTGGGAACAGAGCTCATAGAAGAAAATCAGGTGTTCAGAGAGGAGAACTGCTCAGGGAAGATGAACAAGGCCAAAAGTAATTGTAATTCTGTGCTCATTGTATGACAGATGATGGAGAAACAAAAAGGGTTAAGAGTGGTCCCACATGGGATTAAATATTTATCCCTGGGCAGCACATTCCAATGGGCAGTCACTCTCTGTGTAGAATTTCTTCCTAACCTCCAGCCTAAACCTCCCCTGGCACAGCTTGAGACTGTGTCCTCTTGTTCTGGTGCTGGTTGCCTGGGGGAGGACACCAAGCCCCACCTGTCATGTTTGTTTCTACTCTCTTGGGACAGACTCTGGGGGACAATTATTTAAATGAAAGGTCTTCTCTGATAAGCAAGCACAGAGCAGGATCAGGCCTAATTCCAGTACAAAAGGCTGCATAACACAGCATAAAAGGTACTCATGCACTTAGCATTCACATTCAGAAAGTTTTTGTAGGCTGGAACCCATCCCATAAACCACAAGCAGAGTGAGCAGATTTGGAGACAGGGGGAGAACTCTGGTTTCATAACCTCTGCCTGTCCACAACCTCCCTTCAGGTAGTTGTAGAGAGCAAGAAGGTCTCCCCTGAGCCTCCTCTTCTCCAGGCTAAGCAACCCCAGCTCCCTCAGCCTCTCCTCATAGGGCTTGTGTTCCAAGCCCTTCACCAACCTTGTTGCCCTTCTCTGGACACACTCCAGCAAGTCAACCTCCTTCCTAAACTGAGGGGCCCAGAACTGGACACAGTACTCGAGGTGTGGCCTAACCAGTGCAGTGTACAGGGGCAGAATGACCTCCCTGCCCCTGCTGGCAGCACTGATCCTGATGCAGGCCGGGATGGCATTGGCCTTCTTGTCCACCTGAGCACACTGCAGGCTCATGTTCAGCCTTCCATTGCCATCAAGCAGTATCCCCAGGTCTCTTTCTGCCTGGCTTTATTTCAGGAAAGCAAATGCTGATAGCAGGAACCATGAAATGTTTAAGGATGTTGCTAGGACATGTAGGAAAAAAATTAGAGAGGTTCAGTTGATTAGATGGTGTTGGGTGACAGGTTGGACTTGATGATCTTTGAGGTCTTTTCCAACCTGATTAATCTCATCTTCCCTTCCCTTCCCTTCCCTTCCCTTCCCTTCCCTTCCCTTCCCTTCCCTTCCCTTCCCTTCCCTTCCCTTCCCTTCCCTTCCCTTCCCTTCCCTTCCCTTCCCTTCCCTTCCCTTCCCTTCCCTTCCCTTCCCTTCCCTTCCCTTCCCTTCCCTTCCCTTCCCTTCCCTCCCCTTGCAAAGGGGGACTGACAAGCTCAGGGCTTTACCGGAGCCTTGGAGCTGCTGACATCAAAAGTGCCAAACCTCTCTCCACTTTGGCTGAAGGACAAAAGCTTTAGAAGGGAGTGCAGAAACAACTGGAACATGAAGCATCATGTCTGGCAGAGCAGATTTTATAGCCCTCTGAGGGAATTTATCAGTTTAGATGGATAAGATAGGGAAGAATACAAAAGCTAAAGAGGAGATAACAGGAAGCTTTGCTGACAGGGGGATTACAGGGCTGGAGACTTGTTTCTAAACAGGCTTTAGGGCAAAAGAAAGACCCTCCAAAATCATATTGAATAGTGCACTGAATGATCTTTCATAAAAACTAGCAGTGTTTTAAAGATGGATGGGCAGCCAGGCGATAATGGGGTAGCAGCCCTTTCCCCTGGGCTCTTTCAGGGGTAGGCTGTGCCTTGTGGTTAGCATCCTGCCAGCCAGAGCACGTCTGTGGCCAGGCTCTGGGGTGCGAGCGAAATCTGATCCTGACATGAAGCGGTGAGGCCTCAGCGGCACAAAGGGAGTGGTGATGGGCTTCAGCAGGGGCTGAGCTGGTGAGAATGCAGCAGGGCAAGGAGCTAGGTGAGGAAATTGGTGTTGAGTAACAAGAATTGCGTCTAGTAAGCAAGAACATAGCCCTTGGAAACAGCAAAGGAGGTGGATAGCAGGGGAGGGCAACACAGCTGGTGAAGGGGAATAATCATAGTATCATAGTAGCAGTCAGGGTTGGAAGGGACCACAAGGATCAGCTAGTTCCAACCCCCCTGCCATGGCCAGGGACACCCCACACTACATCAGCCTGGCCAGAGCCTCGTCCAGCCTGGGCTTAAACACCTCCAGGGACAGGGCCCCAACCACCTCCCTGGACAACACATTCCAGGGCTTCACCACTCTCATGGGGAAGAACCTCCTCCTCACATCCAGCCTGAATCTCCCCACCTCCAGCTTCATTCCACTCCCCCTAGTCCTATCACTACCTGAGATCCTGAGAAGTCCTTCCCCAGCCTTCTTGTAGCCCCCTCCAGATACTGAAAGGCCACAATGAGGTCACCTGGGAGCCTTCTCTTCTGCAGACTGAACAGCCCCAACTCCTTCAGTCTGTCCTCATAGGAGAGCAGCTCCAGCCCTCTGATCATCCTCATGACCCTTCTCTCGACACCTTCTAGCACCTCCAGATCCCTCTTGTAATAGGGGCTCCAGAACTGGAATAAATAAACTGAATAAATCTGATGAAGAGCAACTGAAGGAGCTGGGGATGGTTAGTTTGGAAAAGAGGAGGCTGAGAGGAGATCTCATTGCTGTCTACAACTCCCTGAAAGGACATTGTGGAGAGGCTGCTGCTGGTCTCTTCTCACAGGTAATTAGTGACAGAACAAGTCTCTTACAACCTTGGTGATACTGTGATACTGTGAACAAGAGGCAATGGCCTCAAGCTGCCACTGAGTAGGTTCAGATTGGACAGCAGGGAACATTTTTTTCATGGCAAGAGTGGTCAGAGATTGGAATGAGCTGCCCAGGGAGGTGGTGGGGTCACCAAGCCTGGCTGTGTTTCAAGGTGGTTTGGATGTGGTGCCTGGGGAGATGGTTTAGGGGTGAGCCTTGTAGAGTAGGGTTCTGGGTTGGCCTTGGTGATGCTGAGGGTCTGTTCCATCCTCAATCTTTCTGTGATTCTGTATTGTGTTATGTCTCTGCTCATTGCAGGTGATCTTTAAAGGTCCCTTCCAACCCAAACCATTCTGTGATTCCATGATTCTGTATGGGATGATCAGAGGTTCACAAGGGAGTCATAGGTGCAAAGTAAGCAGGAGAAAAGTAGTTATGAGTCTAATGTCTTAAGGTATCTCCAAGGAGGTACTGGCAGAAGGGAAGGAGTTATTAACTCCACAGTTGGTCATGTGCAGTGCTGTGTAGAGTTCCAGTCCCTCATTTTCACCTCAGGGGAGGGAGGGCGTGGAGGGAAGAGACCCTTGGGTGACCATGAGGAAGAGGAAGAGAAAAGGAGAAGAGGAAAATCTGAGAAAGGAGAAATGCTGCCTATGAATACATCAAGGGGAGAAACTCTGACAGGAAGATGAACTCTTTGGTATAGAGGACAAAACTGTCCTGAAGTGCAATGGACATAGGCTCCAATGAGTACATCTTGGCCAGAAGAAGATTTTTAACTATAGAAGTGGTAAGTTCCCAAGAAGAGTGGTGGGGAACCTGCTGCAGTGTGAGGTGTCCCTGCCCATGGCAGGGGGGTTGGAACTGGCTGATCCTTGAGGTCCCTTCCAACCCTAACAATTCTATGATTCTATGGAGACCACAAGTGGATGTAGGATGGTGCTGGAGGAATCCCATGGGAGGGCAGAGGTCTGTTTCAGTTCTCTGATCCACCACCCTGTAACCCTGTGCTTGCAGGGTCTGCAGTCTGTGAGGAAGCATCCAAAGTGGCTTGGCAATGCCACATGCCACTGAAACCACAGGGCACGTGTGAGAGGTGCAGGGGAAAGATCAGACCTGGAATCTGTCCTCCCTCAGCACTGCATGGAGTGCTTGTCCCTGTGAAAAAGCCAATTAGATTCCCCAAGACACTTGGTGATCTGGGGTTTATTTGCATGCATCTTCCAAAATGCTAATGATAGTTGCTGCAGGGACTTCAGGGAGCTCTCATTCCTTACACCACTGTCACTGTCAAAAGAAGAAAAGCCACTGGGTGGGCCTGGACTGTCAGAGGCTCAGGGGGAAAAAACATGCATTAGATGCCAACACTTTAAATTAGGTCATGTCTGGCCAGAAGTTTTACTTCTTGTGGCAAAGTCTATTATTGAGCATACTCTGAGTGGCTCCCATTGTACTTCAAAATAGTTTCTTTGGGTAAATGCAGCTCTGAGTGTCTTGAAAGTTCTGCCTACCCAAATGCTGGTAGACAGAGCAGTTCCTGTGGTTATTAGAATCACAGAGCTGTAAGGGTTGGAAGGAACCTCAAGGATCAGCCAGTTCCAACCCCCCTGCCATGGCCAGGGACACCTCACACTACAGCAGCTTGCTCACAGCCACATCCAGCCTGGCTGCAAAAGCCTCCAGGGATGAGGCTTCCACCACCTCCCTGGGCAACCTGTGCCAGTCTCTCACCACCCTCATGGGGAACAACTTCTTCCTAACATCCAATCTCAATCTACCCATTTCTAGTTTTGCTCCATTCCCCCCAGTGCTATCCCTCCCTGACACCCTCAAAAGTCCCTCCCAGCCTCTACCATCCTGTGATTCTGTGACATGCTTTGCTGTTGAGCCTTCAGTGCTGGGTGGAAGGTGGGACAGGATGATCTTGGAGGTCTCTTCCAGCAGGATGTTTTCTGTGGTTCCTTCCAAACAAGCTCTTGGTCTGTGGGGCTGCCCATGGGCTACAGACAACTGCACTCCAGCCCCTGTGTGCCAGGCTGTGGGCAGCTCTCTTCCCCAGGCCAAAGTGGGGCCGAAGTACAGTACAGTAGTCCCTCACACCACCTTCTCTGTTTGCAGAAGGTCAAGGGGGATTATTTCCAGGGCAAGCCAGTTTGAGAAGTCCACCAAGGAACAAGACCAGGAAATTGTATCACAGTATCACAGTATCAGAGATCTCAAAGATCATTGAGTCCAACCTGTCACCACAGACCTCATGACTAGACCATGGCACCAAGTGCCACGTCCAATCCCCTCTTGAACACCTCCAGGGACGGCGACTCCACCACCTCCCTGGGCAGCCCATTCCAATGACGAATGACTCTCTCAGTGAAGAACTTTCCCCTCACCTCCAGCCTAAACTTCCCCTGGCACAGCTTGAGACTGTGTCCTCTTGTTCTGCTGCTGGTTGCATGGGAGAAGAGACCAACCTCTTCCTGGCTACAACCTCCCTTCAGGTAGTTGTAGAGGGCAATGAGGTCACCCCTGAGCCTCCTCTTCTGCAGGCTAAACAACCCCAGCTCCCTCAGCCTCTCCTCATAGGGCTTGTGCTCAAGGCCTCTCCCCAGCCTTGTTGCCCTTCTCTGGACACATTCAAGTGTCTCAATGTCCTTCCTCAACTGAGGGGCCCAGAACTGGACACAGCACTCAAGGTGAGGCCTAACCAATGCAGAGTACAGGGGCACAATGATTTCCCTGCTCCTGCTGGCCACACTATTCCTAATACAGGCCAGGATGCCATTGGCCTTCTTGGCCACCTGGGCACACTGCTGGCTCATGTTTAGGCAGCTGTCGATCAGCACACCCAGGTCCCTCTCTGTTTGGCAGCTCTCAGCCACTCTGACCCCAGCCTGTAGCTCTGCATGGGGTTGCTGTGGCCAAAGTGCAGCTCCTGGCACTTGGACTTGTTGAATGCCATAGGCTGCACTGGAAGCTGCTGAGGCTGTGGGGTCTGGGACACAAACGAGAAAAGACAGAGATGAGGGAAGACAAAGGAATGCAAGAGACAAGGAGGATGTAAAAATGCCATAATGAACTCGTGGGTCTTGAGAAACCCTCTAATCTAATGAGAATGGATTTTGCTTGAGAGATTGTGCTGCTACAATTAATTATTCATGGCAGCACCATCATTAGGATTTCATTTCATTTTAAGGCCTCTAAGTGACTTGGAAAATTGGGTTATGCTGAAGAGGAGTTTCAGGAGAGAGGCAGGGAGAGCTTTTCCTTTTATTGGCATTGTCTAATATTTTCTAGGTAGCTATTAGAAGCACAAACACAAATGGCATCCCAGCTCCAGTGTTCCTGCATTAAACGTGGGCATCAATTTGAGCCCTGAAAACACAAGGTCTGGGCCAAATGGGAATCTAGATGGCTTTCTGTGGGGGGAGTTGGCTGCCACTGAAATGACCCAGTGCCCCTCCTGGGGGTCTGGCCAGAGTTCAGCACTCTGCATCCATCAGCACCAGGCTGTGATCAGTGGCTTCTCTTCTGTCCTGCCAAACTTAGTCCCCTAAGGTCTCTCACAGCAGAGTGAGTAGGAGCTGCCTTGGCCTTTCTGCTTCTCCTGCACTGGTGTAATGGCATCCTGGCTGGGATCAGCAATGCTGTGTCCAGCAGGAGCAGGGAGGGAATTGTCCCCTGGCACTCAGCTCTGGGGAGGCCACACCTGGAGTATTGTGTCCAGTTTGGGGCACCTCAACACAAGAGAGATGTGGAGGGGCTGGAGCCAGGGCAGAGGAGGGCAAGGAAGCTGGGAAGGGCCTGGAGAATAAATCTGATGAAGAGCAACTGAAGGAGCTGGGGATGGTTAGTTTGGAAAAGAGAAGGCTGAGAGGAGACCTCATTGCTGTCTACAACTCCCTGAAAGGACATTGTGGAGAGGCTGCTGCTGGTCTCTTCTCACAGGTAATTAGGGACAGAACAAGAGGCAATGGCCTCAAGCTGCCACTGGGTAGGGTTAGACTGGGCATTAGGAAACAATTTTTCATGGCAAGAGTGGTCAGGGATTGGAATGATCTGCCCAGGCAGGTGGTAGAATCCCCAAGCCTGGCTGTGTTTTGAGGTGGTTTGGATGTGGTGCTTGGGGCTCTGGTTTAGGGGTGAGCCTTGTAGGGTAGGGTTCTGGGTTGGCCTTGATGATGCTGAGGGTCTGTTCCAGCCTGAGTGTTTCTGTGATTCTGTGTGGGTACAAATGGAGGCTCCTGGAGCCATTGCTCTAAAAGCAGAAAGGCTTTGGCTGAGGTCCATCCGAAGCAATGTTTAGTGAGTCTTTCCATGCTGCAATAGAAAGCAAAGGCAGAAATGGTCCTAAAACCCAGCAGCAGCCAGACATCTCTTTCATGCACAGCAGCTAAATCTCTTTGCCCTTGGCTGCACCACCAAGTGTACTGACCATACTGACAGGCTAAAGCACTTCCCTGGAGGGCTTCCCCCTTCACTGGGGAGGACAGTTTGCACACCAGCCTGTATGGGGTGGGTTATGTGCCTACAGACAGCCCTGTAGTATGGCCTGAGAGCATGCAGCTTGCAAGGCACAGCTCATAGAATCTGGGTTGGAAGAGTCCTTTAAGATCATCACATCCAACCATCAACCCAACACTGCCAAGTCCACCACTAAACCATGCCCCTCAGCACCACACCTGTGCAACTTTTAACTGCCTCAAGGCATTGTGACTCCACCAGTTCCCAGGGCAGCCTCTTTCAGGGCTTGACAACCATTCAGGGAAGATGCTTTTCCTGCTATCCAACCTAAACCTCCTCTGGTGCAGCTTGAGGCCACTTCCTGTTGTCCTTGTTATTGAGAGAAGAGACTAGTCCCTACCTCTCTGCAGCCTCCTCTCAGGTAGCTGCAGAAAGCCATCAGCTCTCCCTGGGGCCTCATTTTCTAAGGGCTAAACACCTCCAGTTCCCTCAGCTGCTCCTCACAAGCCTTTACACCTTTCACCTGCTCCATTGCTCTCTACAACTCCCTGAAGGGAGGTTGTAGCCAGATACGTTTGGTCTCTTCTCCCAGGCAACCAGCAGCAGAACAAGAGGACACAGTCTCAAGCTGTGCCAGGGGAGGTTTAGGCTGGAGGTGAGGAGAAAGTTCTTCCCAGAAAGAGAGATTGGCCATGGGATGTGCTGCCCAGGGAGGTGGTGGAGTCCCCATCACTGGAGGTGTTCAAGAGGAGCCTGGCTGAGGCACTTGGTGCCATGGTTTAGTTGATGAGATGGTGTTGGGTGATAGGTTGAACTGGATGATCTCAAAGGTCTTTTCCAACCTGGTTAATTCTAATAATTCTAATTCTAATTCTAATTCTAATTCTAATTCTAATTCTAATTCTAATTCTAATTCCAATTCTTTGGCTGCACTCCAGCACCTCAGTGTCCTTCTTGTCCTTTGGCCCTTGCCCCAAACTGAACCCTGTGTCCAAGGTGCAACCTCACCAGTGCCAAGTACAGAGGGACAATTCATGGGGAGAGGGCAGGGCTCCCCCTGCTAGCTCCAGACCTCACTCACAGAAGGGTTACACAGCCTCAGAGCTGCTAATGTTTGCATGTTAGTGAGAAGATTTTTTTGCTTTCCCCCCCCCCCCCTTGCCTCTTTAACACATGGATGCTTAGCCTGGGAACTCTCCAGGCATCAGAGTGTTTAAAAAGCCTGGATTTCTTTTTGCAGTGTTTATTTGTTCCTCCCTTTTGCAATTCTCCCTGTTAACTCATGGATATCATTCAGGGACAGATTTAAATTGAAGCAGACAGGCTCCAGTCCTGCTCTGTCCCTCCAACAGTGGAGATTTGTTTAAAGGCACTGCTGGGAGCACACTTGGAATGACTGGAATGTTGAGGGCTTTATTTTTCGTTCCACAGCACGTGAGAAGTCACCCAGCCACAGCTGGAGATGTCCAGGTGGCCACAGTGGCTCCATCTCCACCTGGGCTGGATGAGAGCTGTGTGAACTATTCATAAAATGATAGAATCAATAAGGTTGGAAAAGACCTCAGAGGTCTCCAAGTCCAACCTATCACCCAACACCTCAGGACTAACTAAACCATGGCTTCAAGTGTCACATCCAAGCCTTTTTTTAACACCTCCAAGGATGGTGACTCCACCACCTCCCTGGGCAGCACATTCCAAATGGCAATCTCTCTTGCTGGGAAGAACTTTCTCCTCACCTCCAGCCTAAATCTCCCCTGGTACAGCTTGAGACTGTGTCCTCTTGTTCTGATTCTAAGAGACCAACCTCCACCTGGCTACAACCTCCCTTCAGGGAGTTGGAGAGAGCAAGAAGGTCTCCCCTGAGCCTCCTCTTCTCCAGGCTAAGCAACCCCAGCTTCCTCAGCCCCTCCTCACAGGGCTGTGCTCCAAACCCCTCCCCAGCTTTGTTGCCCTTCTCTGGACACCTTCAAGTATCTCAATGTCCTTCTTAAACTGAGGAGCCCAGAACTGGACACAGGACTTAAGGTGTGGCCTAACCAGTGCTGAGTACAGGGCAGAATGACTTCCCTGCTCCTGCTGGGCATGCTGTCCCTGATGCAGGCCAGGATGCCATTGGCCTTCTTGGCCACCTGGGCACACTGCAGGCTCATGTTCAGCCTACTATCTGCCAGTACCCCCAGGTCCCTCTCTGCCTGGCTGCTCTCCAGCCACTCTGTCCCCAGCCTGTAGCACTGCATGGGGCTGCATTGGCTGTGGCCAGCGTGTAGAACCTGGCACTTACATGTGTGAACCATTCACAACACTTTGACTGGGGATAGCTCTCAAACAGTGTGTTGGGAGGAACATGGTGGATGAAACTCATATGGACCAAGGCCTGGGGCCACAAGAAAACACATTGGGCAATGGCTCTTCAAAATGAAAAAGCATGTCTCCAAGTCTTGGTCTGCATCCAGTGCCAGGCTTGGCCTGAAACCCAGAAACAATTGCAACTGCTCTCTTGCTCTGATGTCTGGAAGAGTTTGTTTCACAACATTTATATCTAGCTGAAACTGGGAAGGAAAAAGTCGTGCTGACATTTGCCAATGAAGAAGAAGCTACAGCAAGACAGCTTCCAGCTCTCCTACAAGCCCCAAGTCTTGTCTTGCATGGAAATCCACAGCAGCTCCAAGCTCACCTGAAAACTAAGCTGCATCACAGCAAGGTTTGGGTTGGCAGGGGTGGTGTCACCTGGGCCAGTCCCCAATCAGAAGTGAAATATGGCAGCTGATGTTGGTTTGCTAAAGCTGTGGCTTGCCAGTGGCACCTCCCAGCAGCAGGGAGTGCAGGGTCCTGCATCTGGGTCGAGGCAATCCCAGGCACAAATCCAGGCTGGGCAGGGACTGGCTGGAAAGCAGCCCTGAGGAGAGAGACTTGGGGGTGCTGGTGGACAAAAAGCTCAACATGAGCTCTCAGTGTGCACTTGCAGCCTGCAAAGCCAATCAGATCCTGGGCTGCATCAGGAGAAGTGTGGCCAGCAGGTCGAGGGAGGTGATCCTCCCCCTCTACTCAGCTCTGGTGAGACCCCACCTGGAGTACTGCCTCCAGTTCTGGAGCCCTTATGACAAGAGGGATGTGGAGGTGCTGAAAGGTGTCCAGAGAAGGGCCACAAGGATGATCAGAGGGCTGGAGCACCTCTCCTGTGAGGACAGACTGAAGGAGTTGGGGCTGTTCAGTCTGCAGAAGAGAAGGCTCCCAGGTGACCTAATTGTCACCTTCCAGAACCTGAAGGGGGCCTACAGGAAGGCTGGGGAGGGACTGCTCAGGATCTCAGGTAGTGATAGGACTAGGGGGAATGGAATGAAGCTGGAGGTGGGGAGATTCAGGCTGGATGTGAGGAGGAGGTTCTTCCTCATGAGAGTGGTGAAGCCCTGGAATGGGTTGTCCAGGGAGGTGGTCGAGGCCCCATCCCTGGGGGTGTTTAAGCCCAGGCTGGATGAGGCTCTGGCCAGCCTGATGTAGTGTGGGGTGTCTCTGCCCATGGCAGGGGGGTTGGAACTAGATGATCCCTGTGGTCCCTTCCAACCCTGACTGATACTATGATACTATCTTGGGCACCCTTTTGGAGCTGCAGCCCAGGCAAGCTGGGAAGTCACAGCCCTGCAGACCTCCTTGGCTCTCCTACCACTTGCTCTTGCTGGCTGCTGCCCCTATGAAGCTGGCTGTGCAGTTGCTTCCTAGGAGGGCTGGAGGCACAGCAGGTCAAGCTTTCTGAAGCGTGGAGTGCCTGTAATTGGCACTGAAATGTAAAGAGAGGGAGAGCACCTTGCAGATGGAGGCCTCCTGGAATGGTGTGGCCTCCTAAAGCATGTGTAGACAAACACATTCAGCTGGCAGTGGTTGGATTTCCAGCCAGTGGCTTCAGATGTCTCATCTCTAGGCCTTCAGATGGTGTTTTCTTAAAGTCATAGAAAGCCCTGAGTTGGAAGGGACCTTTAAATGTCATCTGCAACCCCCCTGCCGTGAGCAGGGATGGCTTCAACTGGACCAGGCTACTCAGAGTCACATCCAGCCTGACCTGGAATGTTTCTGGGGCACCCACCACCACTCTGGGCAAGCTGGGCCAGGGTTTCACCACCCTCACTGTAAGTCTGTAAGTCTAAATCTCCCCTCTTTTAGTTTCAAATCATCTCCCCTTGTCTTGTCACAACAGGCCCTGCTAAAAAGCCTGTCCCCATCTTTCTTGTTGGCCCCCTTTCAGTACTGAAAGGCTGCAGCAAGGTCTCCCTGAAGCCTTCTCTTCTCCAGGCAGAACAACCCCAACTCTCTCAGCCTGTCCTCACAGCAGAGGTGTTCCAGTCCTCTGATCATTTTTTGGCTCCCCCTGGACCTTCTCCAAAAGGCCCATGTCCTTCCTGTGCTGAAGACCCCAGAGCTGACCACAGCACTGCAGCTGGGGTCTCACCAGAGCCAAGTGGAGCAACAGCATCATCTTGGACACTGCTATCCCATGGTTTATGGTGTATGTCACATAAAAGTGGACACCTCTGCTTCTTCTGGTTGTGTGTTTAAGACTGCTTGCTCTCCTCCAGCTGCAGCTGGTGAGGATTGGAAACATCTTCCCACAGGGTCTCATTTTTGTCTGTCTGAGTAGATCTGGGGCCACAAAACCTCTCCCTCTGTTCTCTGGGGCTCTGCTCTTGCTGCTTACCAAGAAGAAAACTTCTGGCTTTAAACAGTGGGGCTTGCAACCTCCCCACACTTCCAACAGACAAACTGTAGAACCACAGCCTGAGGGTTTATTAGACTCTGAGAAGAAGGAACCACAGAAGGAAAGAATATATATATAGATATATAGATAGATAGATATAGATATAGATATATAGATATGTATATAGATATGTATACAGAGATGTTGGGGGGGAAAATTAACACCTCTTCTCCTGATGGCTTTTTGAAGACATTGTGATTGGCCATTGGAATGTGCTGCCCAGGGAGGTGGTGGAGTCACCATCCCTGGAGGTGTTTAGGAAGAGCCTGGCTGAGGCGCTTGGTGCCATGGTTGAGTTGATCAGATGTGTTGGGTGGTAGGTTGGACTTGATGATCTCAAACCTCTTTCCCAACCTGGTTAATTCTGTATTCCATTCCATTCCATTCCAGTGGCTGGACACTTTGCTTCACAGTAGGTAAATGTTCATTTGTTTTCCCACACAGGGAGAAAAATCCAAGTCAAGTAAATTTAAGGCAATTTGCTGCTCTCTTTTCTCTCCTTTTAAAGAGTTCCCTGTTGGGTGCTGGTTTTTTTTTTTGCAGCTAAGTGATATATATTTGCCTAACCCTTCATTTCCCCCCCATGAGTGGCCTTGGCTAAACACAATCATCTCAAAACCAGAGGTGAGAAGCAACTCCTCAGGGCAGTGATCCTAGCACTGAGCAGTTCTATCATGGCACAGAAAGTGTAAAGCTTAATTCTCTCTGTGGAAGTTGGCTTAAGTTGATCCTTTACCCCTGAAAATGGTTTTCCTTTGGTGCTGGCTCACACAAACTGGAATTCCTCTGCCTGGGACTGCAGTGGCACTATTCAAACCATTGAAGTGCAGCAAGGATTTCCTGATTGCCCTTTATTAAGCCTCAGTCGTCCAGATCCTTGCTGGTGTGCAGAACAGGAGGCTGAAGGGAGACCTCATTGCTCTCTACAGCTCCCTGAAGGGAGGTTGGAGTGAGGAGGGGGCAAGCAACAGGAGCAAGGGGAGTGTTTCCAAGCTGCCCCAGGGGAGGTTCAGGCTGGATACTAGGAAATATTTCTTCACTGGAAGGGCTCTCAAACCTTGGAACAGGCTGCCCAGGGCAGTGCTGGAGTCACCATCCCTGGGGGGGGTGGAGCAGCCTGTGGAGCTGGTGCTCAGGGATGTGGCTTAGTGTTGACCCTGCAGTGCTGGGTCTGGACTGGATGGTCTCTTCCAACCAGATGTATTCTGTGATTCTGTAACAAAAACTTATGCTTGTTTTCATTCCTTTGAGGGCTCCAGACCCATCTCTTTTATTCCCTATCAAATAAGGAGAAATCTCTTAGAAGGATATCACCAAATGCACCCCCCCCCCCCCGAAGCAGAAGCATATTAGTCAGGAGACCCTAATGGCATCTACTAAGCTGTGTTATCTGAGGATGAGATGACCTGAAGCAGCATCAGCTGTGAGAAAGCTTGTTCCCAGCTACAGCTGATAGGAATTAGCCCCATCCTGCCAGGAGCCTATAGAAAGGCTGGGAGCCTTGCACAGCTGGTGGGAGAGGGCTTAATGGCTTTAAGTCTGCAAGGGGTGGTTGGGTCAGTTTGGTCTGACTCAGTGTTGTGAGTGGCTTGGAAGGTTCTCGTCCTTGAGGACTGTGTTGATAAATGCAAATGTTAAGAGTTGTGAAGCTCCAAGAGACAGAGCTAAAGGCTGTAGGCTTCGGGAGAGCTGTGTGGGAGAGGATGGGTGAAGAGAGCTAGGTGCCAGCTGCCATCTCTTCATGGATATTGTCCCTTTGATGTTATGGCTACAAGACCCTTGGAGCTAAAAGGTAGGTGGAAGACTGATTTACTTTCGTGGATTCTGATAAGATTAAAAATCTCTGTGGAAGAGGGTAAAAGTTGGTGCAGCTAAACAACTGTGCAGCTGAGCAAGGAAATGCAAACCTAAAAGTCACAGTCCTAAGCCTGAAGTTACTTGCTAAGATGTCTTGGAGGCACCTTGGAGCTCCCCTCCTGTCTCAGGGTCTTGAGAAGCTAGAAAATACTTCAGGCATTCAAACTTTGAGCCAACTTGGAAAGGGACAGCTGACAAAGCTCTGCTGGAGGGGATTCAGTTTGGTTCAGCAGATCTGGCTGTTAAAAGAGAGCCTTCAGGGAGCTCTCTTTTGGCTGTCTCTTCTCCTGGGAGTTCTGGTGCCTCTGCTGGGCTGGTTGTGTGGTTCCCACCCTCTTGTTCCTTGGCTTTTGCAGGCTTGGTCTTTCCCTCAGAGCTGGCTGGTGTTAGTTTGAGATCACAGGCTGGCAGTGCTGAGCATGTGCCTGTCTGGTTTGAGACTGGGGGTTGGTTAAAGACCTCACTGAAAGCTGAGTAGTGGGCAACAGGAATAAGAAACTCCTGAAAACTCCAAGCTCCTGCCTGGTGTTAGGAGAATGAGTGCTGAAGGCTTTTTGCCTGCTAATCCCAGCACTGACAGGGCCACTTTTTGGTCCAGTGAGTTTCTGTATGTGTGTACTGATTATAGATATGAAATGATTTGTCCCATGTGTGCCAGGGTACTGGGAATCCAAACCTTGGCTGTCTCAAGGGGGTGGGAAATGAAATGCCAGCAGGGGTTGGGTTTAGTGGATGTGTGAGTTTCACTGTTTTTCCTCCACCTCTTTGTCTGCTCTGGTTGCTTGGCTCAACACATAACAAGGGCTGTGCAGCCTGGTGCCTGGCTCTGGAAAAGTTGGAGTGTGGACCCTCGTGGTGCATGCTCCTCATTGGGGTCTTAATGCTTCCCTGCACAGCTGCCTGTGTTGCTCCCTAATGCTGGATGAGGTTTTTTGCAGTCCAGCACTGAGGACTGGCTGAGCTTGCTGCATGTTTTCTCCTCTTGGCAGTCAAATACTTAGTCCTCAGAAATAATCCTCCTTCTCAGAGCCCATTCTTCTCCCAGTTGGATCTCAGAGGGGGACTCCAGAGTGGAGACCTATTTATGCTGTTGTTCTGCTTCCAGTACAGCAGCTGTTCCAGTAGACTCTAGCTGTCCTTGAACTGTAAGCTGTCTGCTTGGGTACCAGCAGGATTTAGGACTCAGCTCAGCAGAAACTAAATGCTGAAGTCCTTATCCTCAGCTGAATTTGGTGTTGGAGCACCGCTGTACTCAACTGTGATTATGATAGGCATAACACAGCTGAGCCTTCTTGAGCATCCCATCAGGCATCCAATACTCTCCAAGTATGGAATCATTATCAGCAGCTAGGTGCTTTATGGATTATAGTGATCATAGAAGGGTCTGGGTTGGAAGGGACCTCCAAAGGTGATCCAGTCCAACCCTCTTGCAGTCAGCAGGGACATCCCCAACTAGGTCAGGTTGCTCAGAGCCTTGTGGAGCCTGAACTTGACTATCTCCAGGGCTAGGACTTCAACTGCCTCCCTGGGCAACCTGTTGCAGTGTTCCAGCACCTTCATGCTGCAGAACTTGTTCCTCACATTTAACCTAAATCTGCTCTTCCCTAATGCCAACTTGTTTCCCCTCATCCTGTCCCCACAGGCCTTTGCTAACAGTCTCTCTGCAGCCTTCTTGTAGCTCCCTTTCAGGTGGTGGTGCTTTGGAGTCCTCCATAAGCTTATTGTACATCTTCAGCTGCATGAAGGGGAGTTGGGTATGGAAGGGGTTGGGGCTTTGGTTTGGTGTTTGGGAACTTCTGGTTTTTCCCCAGTAGTTTAGTATGTGCAAAAATACTGTCTGCTGCTCTGCCTTTACCTGAGGGATTATACTGTGAGTGAGAGGACCTGGCTGTCCATGGCTGTGTGGACCTTTGTATCAGAACTAGTGTGGAAGTGGTTGTCCCCCTATACTCAGTACTGGTGGGGCCACACCTTGAATACTGGGTTCAGTGTTGGGCCCCTCACTGCAAGAAGGGCATTGAGGTGCTGGGGTGAAGCCAAAGAGGGGCCAGTGAAGCAGGTGAAAGGTGTAAAGCACAGGGCTGATGAGGAGCAGCTGAGAGAACTGGGGCTGTTTAGCCTGGAGAAGAGGAGGCTCAGGGGAGACCTTATTGCTGTCTACAACTCCCTGAAGGGAGGTTGCAGCCAGGTGGGAGTTGGTCTCTTCTCCCAGGCACCCAGCACCAGAACAAGAGGACACAGTCTCAAGCTGTGCCAGGGGAGGTTTAGCCTGGAGGTGAGGAGAAAGTTCTTCCCAGCAAGAGAGATTGGCCATTGGAATGTGCTGCCCAGGGAGGTAGGAGAGCTGGCTGAGGAGAGAGGGTATTGCTCTCTACAAGGAGGTTGTAGCAAGGTGGGCTCAGTCTCTTCTTTCAAGTAACAAGCAGTAGGACAAAAGGAAATGCTCTCAAGCTGCACTAGGGGAGGTTTAAGTTTGGCATTGGGAACAAATCTTCCCTGAATGGGTTGTTGAACACTGGAGCAGGCTGCCCAGTAGTGGTTCTAATGGACAAGCAGCTGAATAGGAGCCAGCAGTGTGGTCAGGTGGCCAAGAAAGCCAAAGGCCTCCTGGCTGGGATCAGAAATGCCCTGAAAGAGCTGGGCACGGTTAGTTTGGAAAAGAGGAGGCTGAGAGGAGACCTCATTGCTGTCTACAGCTACCTGAAAGGACATTGTGGAGAGGCTGCTGCTGGTCTCTCCTCACAGGTAATTAGTGCCAGAACAAGAGGCAATGGCCTCAAGCTGTGACTGGGTAGGTTCAGTCTGGACAGTAGGAAACATCTTTTCATGGCAAGAGTGGTCAGGGATTGGAATGAGCTGCCCAGGGAGGTGGTGCTGTTTTATTAAGGTGGGGTTCAGGCTTTTCCCCCAGGCACCTTCTGGCAAGACCAGAGGGCATGGCCTGAAGCTGTGCCAGGGGAGGGTTAGGCTGGATGTTAGGAAACATTTCTTCATGGAGAGGGGAATCAGATGCTGGAATGTGCTGCCCAGGGAGGTGGTGGAGTTGCCATCCCTGGAGGTGTTTAAGGCAAGATTGGATGTGGCACTCAGCACCATGGTCTGGTCAGGGTGGTGGTGTTAGGTCACAGGCTGGACTTGATGATCTCTGAGGTCTATTCCAGCCTCACTAATTCTGTGTTTCTGTGATCTAAGGAAGAGTAGGGTAAATAAATGCATGTCCTCTTCCTACCTGAATTGCTCTGTTTAAGCATGGGCTGTCTCTCTTTGAAACACCACCCAGCTGCTGCCCTTCTGCTAGCTTTGCTAGCACACCCAATTACAACACACTGAGAGGAGCTGGGTGTTATCCCCTAGCTGAATGCATTCTTCTGGCTAAATTCCTTTGTGTGCTTTCTGCCCCTAAACAGCTAAGTGTTTAGTCCTTAAAAATGTTTGCCTTTCAACACTGTTTCCCTCCTAGCAGGGCATGGGTGGGATTCCCAGCCTTGGGCTGCTCTGCAGCTCTAGACTGAAACTAAATACAAAGCCCTGGGTCCAAGTCCCATCATCTGCAGAACGTTGGGCAAGAGGAAATGTTTCTTGTCTTAGCTCAGCTTGTGGCCACGCTGGGAGAATTTGTTTTCACACCAAACAACTGGCTGACTGCTCTGAGGGGAAAGGAGAAGCAAGGACTGATCTCTGGGAGAAAAGGCTCTACCTCAGCACCAGTCCTGTACCAGAGGCATGCTGGGGGCTTGCCATGGCTGTGTGCATCCAGCAACTGCCCCCTTGAAACACAAGGGTAAACGTTGTGCTAGCAGCACCCTTCAGTGCACAGCATTAGGGTTCAGGACACTTGCTGATAGTTGCTTCCTGCTGCCTCTAGAGCATCAGACAAGTGGAGCAGGGATAAGTGGAGCAGGGCTTTGCCAAGTTTGCATTCCCAGAACTTCAATGTTGATGGTCCTGGGGATGGGGTTTGGGGAACTGATGAAGCCTGAAGGTGTTTGCAGGGTGGTGCTCAGCATGGACTTTTGTTTCAGGTTGACTTTCAGGTTCAAAGAGCATCATTGAAAATGCTGCTTTGAAAGCACCCTCCAGCCTCTGGAGTGTTATTTCGCTGTCTCAACAGCAGCCAGAAGTGAGCACTTGCAGCCCAGAGAGCCAAGCAGAGCCTGGGCTGACAGCAAGAGAAGCAGAGCCAGCAGGGCCCGAGAGGTGATTCTCCCCCTCTGCTCTGCTGTGCTGAGACCCCACCTGGAGCTCTGTGTCCAGTTCTGGAGCCTCTATTACAGGAAGGATCTGGAGGGGCTGGAAGGTGTCCAGAGAAGGGCCACGAGGATGAGCAGAGGGCTGGAGCTGCTCTGCTGTGAGGACAGACTGAGGGAGTTGGGGTTGTTCAGTCTGGAGAAGAGAAGGCTCTGAGGAGACCTAATTGTGACCTTCCAGGATCTGAAGGGGGCGACAAGAAATCTGTGGGGGAACTTTTGAGGGTGTCAGGGAGTGATAGGACTGGGGGGAATGGAGCAAAACTAGAAATGGGTAGATTCAGATTGGATGTTAGGAAGAAATTGTTCCCCATGAGGGTGGTGAGAGACTGGCACAGGCTGCCCAGGGGGCTGGTGGAAGCCTCATGCCTGGAGGTTTTTGCAGCCAGGCTGGCTGTGGCTGTGAGCAAGCTGCTGTAGTGTGAGGTGTCCCTGGCCATGGCAGGGGGGTTGGAGCTGGCTGATCCTTGAGGTCCCTTCCAACCCTGACAATTCTATGCTACTATTGTTTTTTAAACCTTTTTTCCTTGTGCAGTTCAGTGGTGTCTTGCCAGGGACAGCCTCTGGTTTGGGTTTTGACCTTCCATTGTGAGAGCAGTGAAAGAGCCCTCTTGGGGTCCTGGTGCTCAGCCTGGCACAAGCCAAACCACGGCGCCTGGCTCCGTGTGTGGTACCCAGGCTGTCACTCTGGGCTTGTAAATCACCACCCAGCAGAAGGTGGAGCCTCTTGCTGTTGTGGTGGCAAATACTGAGAGTAGAGTTTTCACTTCTGCCTCCTGAGTGATGAGAGAGGACGCTAGGGACGCTTGGTTTCCCTCTGCATGTGCATTACACATGCCCAGGGATTTGCTGAGCGTGGTGTTCAGCCTTTATTCCCTGAACCATATTGCTTCCATGCCAGTTAGGAAGCAATAATTCCTGCATCTACATTTGCAGCAGCACTTCCTGATTGCTTGTGTCCCAGGCAAAGCCTTTGCAGGTGGAAACTAACACATCCAAGTGCCGGGTTCTGTACAGTGGCCACAGCAACCCCATGCAGAGCTACAGGCTGGGGTCAGAGTGGCTGGAGAGCAGCCAGGCAGAGAGGGACCTGGGGGTACTGGTTGATGGTAGGCTGAACATGAGCCTGCAGTGTGCCCAGGCAGCCAAGAAGGCCAATGGCATCCTGGCCTGCATCAGGAAGAGTGTGGGCAGCAGGAGCAGGGAGGTCATTCTGCCCCTGTACACTGCACTGGTTAGGCCACACCTGTGTCCAGTACTGTGTCCAGTTCTGGGGCCCTCAGTTTAGGAAGGAGGTTGACTTGCTGGAAGGTGTCCAGAGAAGGGCAACGAAGTTGGTGAGGGGTTTGGAGCACAAGTCCTATGAGGAGAGGCTGAGGGAGCTGGGGTTGCTTAGCCTGGAGAAGAGGAGGCTCAGGGGAGACCTCCTTGCTCTCTACAACTACCTGAAGGGAGGTTGTAGACAGGCAGAGGTTGGTCTCTTCTCCCAGGCAGCCAGCAGCAGAACAAGAGGACACAGTTTCAAGCTGTACCAGGGGAGATTTAAGCTGGAGGTGAGGAGAAAGTTCTTCCCAGCAAGAGATTGGCCATTGGAATGTGCTGCCCAGGGAGGTGGTGGAGTCACCATCACTAGACGTGTTCAGGAGGAGACTTGATGGGGTGCTTGGTGCCCTGGGTTAGTTGATTAGGTGGGTTGGATTGGTTGATAGGTTGGACATGATGATCTTGAAGGTCTCTTCCAACCTGGTTTATTCTATTTATCTGCAGGTGAACATTATCACACCACACTAGAGGTTGGGAGGGACTGCCATCCCATCCAACCCCCCTGCCAGAGCAGCATCACCCAGGGTAGTCTGCCCAGGAATGCATGCAGGAGGGGTTGGAAAGTCTCCAGAGCAGGAGACTCCACAACCTCTCTGGTCAGCCTGCTCCAGGGCTCTGGCACCCTCACTGGAAAGAAGTTTCTCCTCGTGTTGAGGTGAAACATTCTGTGTTCAGGTTTGCCTCCATTGTTCCTTGTCTTATTAGCGAGCACCACTGAAAAGAGCTTGGCCCCTCACCCCTCAGATATTGAGAGACATTGATCAGATCCTCTCTCAGCCTTCTCCAGACTAAACAGCCATGTTGGAATGAAGATCACAGAGGAGCTGCTAACTTCCCTCAGCTACTTGCCACTTTTTAACAACAGTTTTAGACTCCTTTGACTGATGGACTGCAGAGCTGGTTCCCCTGTACAAAATAATCTTGCTTTGCCTTAAAAACAGAGCTGTAGAAGCATATTGAAGCCAGAGTAGGAGTACTGAACAACAGCTCAGTGCTGAAGTCCTGACACTTGACATAATGTCCAAGGTGAGGGGCAATGGCCTCAAAGTAGAGAAGAGTAGATTTAAATTGGATGTCAGGAACAAGTTCTGCACCATGAGGGTAGTGGAACACTGCATCAGGTTGCCCAGAGAGGTGACTGATGCCTCATCCCTGGAGATAGTCAAGGTGAGGCTCAACAGGGCTCTGGGCAACCTGATCTAGTGGAGGATGTCCCTGCTGACTGCAGAGGGGGTTGGACTGGATGACATTTGGAGGTCTCCCTTGAGCCTTCCTTTCTCCAGGCTAAACCTCAGAGGCTTCTTTATCTCTTCCTCATAAACCTTGTAATCTAGACTCCCCCTATTAGCTCTGTTGCACTTCTTGGGACACACTCCAGCACCTCAATGCCCTTTGTGTAGTTTTGGGGCCCAAATGCCAGTTTTTGAGGTGAGACATTGGTAGGAAGAGTCTATTCAAGCTAGCATTTAACTGTGGAGTAACCCTGCCTTGTCTTTTCAGGGCATTTGGGTACCTAATGCTTCTTGCAAGCTCAATAGCTTTGAAATCTATCCTAGAACATCTTGAACTCTGCCCTGGGTAAGGAAGACAAGGATAGCAGTGAAATGTTCATTTTCTGTGTGTTTCTGAACTTAACCAAATCAAATTCAGCCTGGATAGATTGGTTCTGTGGCTTTACAGCAAAATGTAATGTAATGAGGAACTGTGGGCTTGAACATAACCTCACCCAATTGTATTACCACCCAGTTACTGTTTTGACCTCTTTGGAGCCATGCTTCCCTTTCAAACACACAGGGTCTGCCCTTCTGGCTGTCCACTTGGCTGCTTCTGTCTCAAGGAAGTCCATAACACTGCTCTGCTGAGACCCCACCTCGAGTGGTGCCTTCCAGTTCTGGTGTCTCCAGCATAAGGAGGACACAGAGCTGTTGGAGTGAGTCCAGAGGAGGCCACAAAGATGATCCAAGGGCTGGAGCAGCTCTGCTATGAGGATAGGCTGGGGGTGTTCAGCCTGGAGAAGACTCCAGGGGGACCTCAGAGCTGCCTTCCAATACCTGAAGGGATCCTGCAGGAAGGTTGCAGAGACTTTTCATCAGGGTGTCTAGAGACAGGCCAAGGGGGAATGGTTTGAAGCTGAGGCAGGAGCAGGGTTAGACTGGAGCTGAGGAAGGAGTTCTTTGGTAGGAGGGTGGTGAGACTCTGGAATAGGCTGCCCAGGGAGGTTGAGGCTGCCTCCTCCCTGGGGGTTTTGAAGGCCAGGTTGAATGTGGCCTTGAGTAGTTGAGAGGTGTCCCTGCCCATGGTGGGGAGGTTGGAGCAGATGATCTCTGGTGTCTCTTCTAACCTGAGCCATTCTATCATAACTCAAGTATTCCACTGTGCCTCTGGCTCCTGTTGGTATGAACACCGTGAGGTGAGCACATTGAGTGTCCAGGACAAAGAGTTTAGTCAAATCAAGGGCCACAGATGCTCAATTTCCTGGCTCTAGAGGACTCAAGCCAGTTAGTTATTTTCCTGAAAACATAAAGCCAATGATTTCAGGAAGCCTATGGCAGAGAGCTTGAGGTGGAGCATCTCTGAAGTCCCTTCCAACCTGAGCCATTCTATGAATATGCTGAAGAAAGGAAAATAGACTTGAAAGGAAAGTGGCAGGGGATGATTGTAGGGGGGTGGGGGAAAGAAAGTAAATGGAGTTTTAGAGCTGGAGGGAGCCTTTGTTTTGCAGCTGATTTCTGGCTTTCAGCCTGATCTAGGAAACCACTTCTATCAAGGGAATGAAAGATTAAAGGCAGACATTTTAATTGCTTAAGGGAAAAAAAAGATGATTTACTCCCCATGAGGTTCATCAGCATCCAAAGCAAGGCCTCTTCTGTACCATGCACTGCATCCCAACCATGCTGGAAGCTATGGCAGAGAGCAGCAACTCCTTGCATCTTCAAGAGCAGGCTCCTAGTTCCACCACAAGAAAGTGATTTCCCAATCCCGCTGGAATGTGGTTTCCAGGGCAGGATTTCTGCTTGCAGGGTTCTTGTCATCTGCTGAATTTAAGGAATGAAATTGGAGGAGGAAACATCTTGTTATTGCAGATCAAACAAATGAAGGCCCAGCGAGATGGATGGCGTGAGGAGTTATCCAGAGGACGCTTCTGTTTGCCTTCGTGTCTGGTTCAAATGGAGCAGTGCAAGCGTTGCCCTTCGGGCTGGGAGGGTGTGAGGCAACCCATGGTGTGTTTGTGCAGGGTACTGCCAACGAGAGAGCTCTTCTGGAGCAAAATGAGACAGCTGAGAGGCTGTAGAAATAGCAGCCCAGGGCTGCTCCTCTTTTTCTTCTCCTTCCTCTTCTCCTCCCTGAGCAGCCCAGCCCGGGGCTGCTCCTCTTCTTCCTCTTCTCCTCCCTGCAGCAGCCCGGCCCGGGGCTGCTCCTCCTCTTCTTCTTCCCCTTCTTCTCCTCCCTGCAGCAGCCCAGCCCAGGGCTGCTCCTCTTCCTCTTCTTCCTCTTCTCCTCCCTGCAGCAGCCCAGCCCAGGGCTGCTCCTCTTCCCCTTCCTCTTCTCCTCCCTGCAGCAGCCCAGCCCAGGGCTGCTCCTCTTCCCCTTCCTCTTCTCCTCCCTGCAGCAGCCCAGCCCGGGGCTGCTCCTCTTCTCCTTCCTCTTCTCCTCCCTGCAGCAGCCCGGCCCAGGGCTGCTCCTCTTCTTCTCCTTCTTCTCCTCCCTGCAGCAGCCCGGCCCAGGGCTGCTCCTCTTCTCCTTCTCCTCCCTGCAGCAGGCCGGCCCACGGCTGCTCCTCTTCCCCTTCTGCTTCTTCTCCTCCCTGCAGCTGAATTTTGTGTTGGAGCACCCCTGTACCCAGCTGTGATTATGATAGGCATAACACAGCTGAGCCTTCTTGAGCATCCCATCAGGCATCCAATACTCTCCAAGTATGGAATCAGCAGCAGCAGCTAGGTGCTTTATGGATTATAGTGATCATAGAATGGTCTGGGTTGGAAGGGACCTCCAAAGGTGATCCAGTCCAACCCTCTTGCAGTCAGCAGGGACATCCCCAACTAGATCAGGTTGCTCAGAGCCTTGTGGAGCCTGAACTTGACTATCTCCAGGGCTAGGACTTCAACTGCCTCCCTGGGCAACCTGTTGCAGTGTTCCAGCACCCTCATGGTGCAGAACTTGTTCCTCACATTTAACCTAAATCTGCTCTTCTCTAATTCCAAACTATTTCCCCTCATCCTGTCCCCACAGGCCTTTGCAAACAGTCTCTCTGCAGCCTTCTTGCAGCCCCCCTCAGGCACTGGCAGGCTGCTATTAGGTTTCCCTGAAGCCTTCTCTTGTCCAGGCTGAACACCCCCAGCTCCCTCAGCCTGTCCTTGTTGCAGAGCTGCTCCAACCCCCTGATCATTTTCCTGCCCCTCCTCTGGAGCTGCTCCATCAGGTCCATGTTGTTCTTCTGTTGAGGTCTCCGGAGGTGGCTGCAGTACTCCAGGTGAGGTCTCAGAGCCAAGTGGCAGAATCACCTCTCTGCTGGCCACACTTCTTGTGATGCAGCCTAGGAGGCCTTCTGGGCTTCAAGTGCACACTGCTCATGTTCAGGGAAGAGCTGTGCTGGAGTGGAGCCTCCGGAAGATGAAGAGGAGAAGAGTTTGTGCTCAGAGGCTCCTGTGCCCATGGTTCAATTCTGTCAGAAAAGGCTCAAAAGCCACACCAGTGTGAGCCTGCTGGAGTGCTTTAATCAGTGGAGAACATTGCCCTAAGGGAGTTGCTGTCTTCCAAGTGTGGTCTACTTGGCTTGTGCTTGTCACAGTAAGATCACCAATGCCCTTTTGGTCACAACCTTTACTGGAGCTGGCCAGTATTTTGGGGGGGAAACCCTCAAACTGGTGCCAAGCCAAGGCATCTGGTTTGCTTCTATGTGTCCAAGCAGCAGTAATACCTTTAAAGCTGTCTGCAGACAGGTTAAAAAACCCCAAATGATGTACATGGGGGGGAAAGTGGTTGCCAAGAAATAATGACAGTAATTATTTTCACTGGCCCTTTTATTTCTGCTTATCTTGGTCTTGTCCATGTGTGTGAGCTCAGAAACAAATCAGCCCCCAGGGCAGTGTGTTGGAATTGGAGTTCTGGATTAAGCACCTTCTCAGCAGCCCTCTGCCTGCATGCTTGTACCAGCGACTGATGAAGGTTGTGGCTCTGCCCTGGACAGCACAAGTCAGGACCTGCAGCAGAAGTTAGCTTATCAAAACCAACTTGGGAACAAGATCTTGTCTGGATGGGATGTTGGAGGGCTGCAATCCAATGAAAACCCCCCCAAGCTGAATCTCCTGTTTCAATATTGATTAACACAAGTGGTTGCTTCCCCCTTTCCCCAGCCCAACCAGACAAAGCCGAACTGCTTTGTAAATTAACAGGCTGGTGTCTGGTGGCTGAAAAACTCTGCTCCTCTGGCTGGTTTAGTGTTTCAGAAAGGCTTAAGTTTGAATAAAGCATAAACATCTGGGTTGCATTCCTTAAGTATCCTCACATATCCTGAGAGGAGAGGAGCAGAGCGGCGTGCTGGATAAGCCGGCGTCTGAAGGTTTAAAGACCTCTGCTTAGTGCCTTGTAAGATGCAACTTGGCATTTTGTGGTAGTGTTCACAGAAGATGTTTACTTCTGGGCTGTGTTGTACTTCCTTTTGAAGTTTGTTCTCACTATTTTTTCATTGTTATGTTGTGCTTGAACTAGAGAAGTGATTTTCTCTGTTGACATGCGTTTAAGGCCAATGGCATCCTGGCCTGCATCAGGAACAGTGTGGCCAGCAGGAGCAGGGAGGTCATTCTGCCCTGTGCTCAGCACTGGTTAGGCCACACCTGGAGTTCTGTGTCCAGTTCTGGGCTCCTCAGTTTAAGAAGGACATTGAGATACTTGAAGGTGTCCAGAGAAGGGCAAGGAGGCTGGGGAGGGGTCTGGAGCACAGCCCTGTGAGGAGAGGCTGAGGGAGCTGGGGTTGCTTATCCTGGAGAAGAGGAGGCTCAGGGGAGACCTTATTGCCCTCTACACCTCCCTGAAGGGAGGTGGAGCTGGGGGGGGTTGGTCTCTTCTGCCAGGCACCCAGCACCAGAACAAGAGGACACAGTCTCAAGCTGTGCCAGGGGAGGTTTAGGCTGGAGGTGAGGAAGAAATTCTTCCCAGCAAGAGAGATTTGCCACTGGAATGTGCTGCCCAGGGAGGTGGTGGAGTCACCATCCCTGGAGGTGTTTAAGAGGAGCCTGGCTGAGGCACTTGGTGCCATGGCTTAGTTGATGAGATGGTGTTGGGTGATAGGTTGGACTCGATCTCTGAGGTCTCTTCCAACCTGGTTGATTCTATTCTATATTATGGTCTTCTCTTTTCACTTTGTCTCCAAGTAAGTACCAGGTATTTGTCTTCAATGATCATGGGCTGGTCAGGTGGTGTTTTCCTGCATCCTGTTAGCTATTTCATTAAGAATTCAGTGGTATCTGAAGGGAGGGGATTGTCCCTTGGCACTCAGCTCTGGGGAGGCCACACCTGGAGTATTGTGTCCAGTTTTGGGCACCTCAGCACAAGAGAGATGTGGAGGGGCTGGAGCCAGGGCAGAGAAGGGCAAGGGAGCTGGGAAGGGCCTGGAGAATAAATCTGATGAAGAGCAACTGAAGGAGCTGGGGATGGTTAGTTTGGAAAAGAGAAGGCTGAGAGGAGACCTCATTGCTGTCTACAACTCCCTGAAAGGACATTGTGGAGAGGCTGCTGCTGGTCTCTTCTCACAGGTAATTAGTGACAGAACAAGAGGCAATGGCCTCAAGCTGTGACTGGGTAGGTTCAGACTGGAGAGTAGGAAACATTTTTTCATGGCGAGAGTGGTCAGGGATTGGAATGAGCTGCCCAGGGAGGTGGTGGAGTCACCAAGCCTGACTGTGTTTTGAGGTGGTTTGGATGTGGTGCTTGGGGCTCTGGTTTAGGGGTAAGCCTTGTAGGATAGGGTTCTGGGTTGGACCTGGTGATCCTGAGGGTCTGTTCCAACCTGAATGTTGGCAGCCTCTCCACAATGTCCTTTCAGGGAGTTGTAGAAGCAATGAGGTCTCCTCTTAGCCTCCTCTCTTCCAAACTAACCATCTCCAGCTCCTTCAGTTGCTCTCCATCAGATTTATTCTCCAGGCCCTTCCCAGCTTCCTTGCCCTGGCTCCAGCTCCTCCACATCTCTCTTGTACTGAGGTGCCCAAAACTGGATGCAGTACTCCAGGTGTGGCCTCCCCAGAGCTGAGTGCCAGGGGACAATCCCCTCCCTGCTCCTGCTGGACACAGCATTGCTGATCCCAGCCAGGATGCCTTTGGCTCTGGTGGGATGTGCAAGAGAAAAATCTTCCCAAGCCTTCCTCCCTGTCTAAAACCATTTATTCATGTATACTTAGGTAAGGGTAACCTTGGTCTTTGTGGTGCCTGAAGTGAAAGTGCTTCTGTGTGAGTTCTTGGCTCTTGCATGCAGCTGGCATCCTCTAGCAAAGCTTCATTGCATTTGTAGAGGCTGTGAGGTTAGTCCTCTGGGCATGCAATAATGCCCCTTTCCTGGCACACAGCATAGGATAATTGAATTAACAAGAGGGAAACATTAGCACAGAGCAGGTCATGAGGCAGGACGAAGGTTGAGCCAAGTCTACTGATGTTTACTCCTCTGACATGGTTGCTGTGACTGATGACAAAGTGCTGAGCATAGACAGCTGAGATTAATGACAGGCTGAGGATGCTGCTGCTCTGCAATGAGTTTCTCCTAAATTGCCTCTGTCAAACAAAAGATGAAATAAGTGCATGGAGGTTGCTCTGGAAAGACTATCTGGAAAGGCTCTCTCTATCTCTCCCCTCCTGGCTCAGCATGTTTTTAAGGGGGGGGGGGGGGGAAATACTTTCCAGTTAGTCAGCTATAAAAGACCCTGATTTGCTGATTCTGTTGGGGGAGAAGTTCAATGAGCTGTTTGGGGAAGGGGACATGTAGCCTTTGCTTCTGCCCTCAGGAGGCTGCTACTTGATCTCTGTTCTGCCACAAGTGTCAAAAATGGAACTAAAAAGTGGCCCTCAAGTGTGTCATGAAGTGACTTAGCAGGAATGGCACTTAGTTTTCCCAGAAATAAAACCTGTGGCTAGCAGCTTCACTGAAGCCTTGGTGCCTTGGGTGATTGGGCATGGGCTGAAGTCCCCAGAGAGGTTGTGGAGTCTCTGGAGACTTCCCAGCCCTGTCTGGATGTGTTCCTGAGTGACCTACGCTGGATTCTGTGGCCCTGCTCTGGCAGGGGGTTGGACTTGATGATCTTTGGTGGTCCTCACCAACCCCTATCATCCTGTGGGCCTGTGATATCTTTAACAATCACCAAAGCTTCCTACCAGCTGCTACTGTAAAGAGAGGTTTTTACCTGGCTAGTACCAGGAGGGTGCAAGCCTGGCTGAAAGTAGCCCTGAGAGATCGTAGCTGTGCTGCAGGTGCCGCTCTGCAGGACAAACTCCTGCTGCTGAAGGAGAGCCTTGAGGCCCAAAGGGAGAAATGCAGAGGTGCCTAAACTTGCCCTGGTGCAACTTGAGGTTGTTTTCTCTTGTTATTTGGGAGAAGAGACAGACCCTGACCTATAGAATAGAATTAACCAGGTTGGAAAAGACCTTTGAGATAGAGTCCAACCTATCACCCAACACCATCTAATCAACTATACCATGGCACCAAGTGCCCCATCCAGGCTCTTCTTAAACACCTCCAGGGATGGTGACTCCACCACCTCCCTGGGCAGCACATTCCAGTGGCCAATTACTCTTTCTGTGCAGAATTTTCTCCTCAGTTCCAGCTTGCCCCTTGTCCTGACATTGGACATCCCTGAGCAGAGCCTGGCTCCATCCTCCTGACACTGCCCTGCACATCCTTATGAACATGGATGAGGTCACCCCTCAGCCATTTCCAGCACAGCAGCAGTGTCCTTCTGCTTCAAGCTGCTCTTGAAACAGAGGAGAAACAAAGTGCAAATCATCAGCTCTAATCCACTGATCAAAGGCAACCAAATGCATGCAGGGAACAGCTAAGCAAATTCTTCCACTCTTACTGAATCCTAGGAAATGTTTACTGGGATTCAGCCAGCCCAGGACCAGATTCTTTTCTTTTTCTGGGTGGAAAATCCCTACTTGTAACACTTCATCACTTCTCAACCTTCTGGCTAAGATCAGGGGCACTATCTCTTGTTGTCAGTTTTAATATCTGGGATGTCCTCAGTGAGAGAACTTTATATTCAATGGATTGCTTGCTCTGGGAATTGAACCCAGAGCTTGCTCCCTTCACTCCACACATTGACCTAGTGCTGCAGTGACCTCTGGGGTGGTTCAGCCTGAAGAAAAGGAGGCTCAAGAGAGCTTCTTGCTCTCTGCAACTACCTGGATGGAGTTGCAGTGAGGTGGGAGTTGGTCTCTTCTCCTAAGCAACAAACTGCAGGACAAGAGGAAATGGCCTTAAATTGCACAGGGAAGGTTTAAATTGGACCTGGGGAAAGGTTTCCTCACTGGAAGGGTGGTCAAGCCCTGGAACAGGCTGCCCAGGGCAGTGGCGGGAAGTGCTGTAGTTGCAGTGAGGTGGGAATTAACCAGGTTGGAAAAGACCCCTGAAGTCAAGTCCAACCTATCACCCAACACCATCTCATCAACTAAACCATGGCACCAAGTGCCCCATCCAGTCTCTTCCTAAACACCTCCCGTGATGGAGCCTCTCTTCTCTCAACCAACAAGCTATAAGACAAGGGGAAATGGCCTCAAGGTATAGAGGGAAGGTTTAGATTGGACCTGGGGAAAGGTTTCCTCCCTGGAAGGGTTGTCAAGCCCTGGAACAGGCTGCCCAGGGCAGTGGTGGAGTCACCATCTCTGGAGGTAATTGAGACACATGTGAATATGGTGCAGAGGGAGGTGCTCTAGTGGTGACTTGGCAGTGCTGGGTTCATGGTTGGACTTGATGAGGTCTTTTCCAACCACAACAATTTTATGGTTCTCCCTTTAAATGTTGGTTCAAATGCCCTCCTTCCTTAGCCTTTCTACCTCCATTTCTTGTTTCCAAGCAAATATTCTGCAAGATCAGAAGGAGCAGGGAGGTCATTCTGCCCTGTGCTCAGCACTGGTTAGGCCACACCTGGAGTCCTGTGTCCAGCTCTGGGCCCCTCAGTTCAGGAAAGATGTTGAGTTGCTGGAAGGTGTCCAGAGAAGGGCAACAAAGCTGGGGAGGGGTCTGGAACACAGCCCTGTGAGGAGAGGCTGAGGGAGCCTGGAGAAGAGGAGGCTCCGGGGAGACGGGAGGTTGTAGCCAGGTGGGGGTTGGTCTCTTCTCCCAGGCACCCAGCACCAGAACAAGAGGACACAGTCTCAAGCTGTGCCAGGGGAGCTTTAGGCTGGATATTAGGAAGAAATTCTTCCCAGCAAGAGAGATTGGCCATTGGAATGTGCTGCCCAGGGAGGTGGTGGAGTCCCCATCACTGGAGGTGTTTAGGAGGAGACTGGATGGGGTGCTTGGTGCCATGGTTGGGTTGATGAGATGGTGTTGGGTGATAGGTTGGACTTGATCTCTGAGGTCTTTTCCAACCTGTCAGATTCTGTATTCTGTATCTCCATGGCCTCTGTATGGAAGGGAAGATACATTGTGCAGACTTGCAGCATGAGTTTTTGCTGTCTCTTTGACTGCTCATCACAGAATCCCAGGAACATTCAGATTGGAAAGGACCCTGAGGATCCCCAAGTCCAACCCATAGCTACTCACATTAGTAGGGTTAAAATTGTTGCACTGAAATACCAGCTGTTCAAGTATACCCTAAGCCAGCTTACCCCTTTCTTCCATGTGAAAATTAAGCTTATAGAGGCTCTGGGGGAAAGGTTTGATGTAGTTTTCTTTGCCAGCAGAGTTCCTACCCATAGGGGAAATAAAAAGAAATAAATCAGATAATAATAGTAATACTAAATCCTTGGTGGTTAATCTGCAAGCAGGATGCAGGCAATCTGCATTGTTTCCATGCATTAGTCAGCTGAAATACTCCTAGCAAATCCTATCCCTTTATCACCCTAATCCTCAGAGTCTGGAAGGAAAATTCAAGAGCATGTTCTAACTGGCTAAGCAGCTCCAGCCCCCTGCCCCCTCCTCCCTTCTTAACAACTTGCTTTTCAACCTCACGTCATCTCAGAGCATTATTTGACTGAGCATTGAGCTCCCATTAGTATATGCAGAACAGACAACTCAATTTAGCAGCTCTGGGGGCTGGCTCTGCTGACAATTATTCCCTTGACACAAAACAAATGGTTTGGGTTTGTCTGTGTGTGTGTGCAGGATGCTTCCTACCACTGCACTTTCTCCCAGGGAGTCTCTCAGTTACTCTTGGTTCTGGAAATGCTGACTTCTGAATCTGGGAAACCAAACCGAGTCAGTGTGTTGCCTCAGAAGTTGTGGGCTGTGCATAGAATCATAGAACTGTCAGCGTTGGAAGGGACCTCAAGGATCAGCCAGTTCCAACCCCCCTGCTAATGGCCAGGGACACCTCACACTACAGCAGCTTGCTCACAGCCACATCCAGCCTGGCTGCAAAAACCTCCAGGCATGAGGCTTCCACCACCTCCCTGGGCAACCTGTGCCAGTCTCTCACCACCCTCATGGGGAAGGACTTCTTCCTAACATCCAATCTGAATCTATTCACTTCTAGTTTTGCTCCATTTCCCCCAGTCCTATCACTCCCTGACACCCTCAAAAGTCCCTCCACAGATTTCTTGTAGCCCCCTTCAGATACTGGAAGGCCACAATTAGGTCTCCTCAGAGCCTTCTCTTCTCCAGACTGAACTCCTTCAGTCTGTCATCATAGCAGAGCAGCTCCAGCCCTCTGCTCATCCTCATGGCCCTTCTCTGGACACCTTCCAGCCCCTCCAGATCCTTCCTGGAATAGAGGCTCCAGAACTGGACACAGTGCTCCAGGTGGGATCTCACCTCCCTCAACCTGCTGGCTCTGCTTCTCTTGATGCAGCCCAGGCTCTGGTTGGCTCTCTGGGCTGCAAGTGCTCACTGCTGGCTCCTGTTGAGCTTCTCCTCCACCAGCACCCCCAGGTCCTTTTCTTCAGGGCTGCTCTTGAGACAGTCCCTGCCCAGTCTATATTGGTGCCTAGGATTGCCCCAACCCAGCTTCAGGACCTTGCCCTTGGTCTTGTTGAACCTCATGAGGTTGTCATGGGCTCACCTCTGCAGCCTGTCCAGGTCCCTCTGGATGGATCCCTTCCCACACAGCTTGGTGTCATCAGCAAACCTGCTGAGGATGCACTCAATGCCACTGTCCATGCATCTTCTCCTGGAGGTATCAGCAGTGTAAGCTGTGCTCTTGTGTGCTGTCAGCTGTGTCCATCCACTGTTCTTGCCAGAACAGGCACAGGAATCCAAAGCATGGCTATGGTTTGCCAGCAGGCAGTTTATTGCTTGACCTTGGGACAAAAATCTCTCATCTGTGTCTTCATCTGGCACAATCCAGCACTGCAGCCCAGTGCTTGGTGTGGGATTGAACCCTGTTGTACAGGTGTGGGCAAGCTGCTGAGAGATGTAAGAGCTAAGGTAGAGGTTCCTCCAAGAGAAATTCCAGCCTGGGAGCCCTGAGGAGGGGAAGCAAGAGCTGGTGTGCTGCGTGGGGGTTTGGCAGAGTTATCAGTCAACAGCTGTAAGCCCAGACTCCTTGCAGCTGATAACAGATCTGCTCATTCAGCTTGGTCACTCATGCATGGGAAATCAAAGAAGATCAAAATCTGTTTAGAGAGAGACAGAGAAGGGGGAGTCCCAACCACCAGTAAGCTCTAGACTACCAGGAAGCTCTCTGTAAGACACCCCATGTAGCATGGGGAAGATTCATTTAGCACTACTGCTTTTAAAGGTAACTCTGTTGGTTATTGATCTGTGACAGAGAAATTCTTGCAGCAGGAAATTAGGAACATCTGTGCCTGGCTTCATGGCTTGAGTTCTAGGTCAATAGCAGCTGACAGAAGTAGTGGAGTCTCTCAAACTAGAGCTGCTCCTCAGCTTTCAAGCAAACAGGGGAGAGAGGTAGTTTCAACCCACAATTCCAGCTGACCTTTATTTGCCTAACAAGTGTCTCATTCTTTTGTTCAATCAAACACCAAGAGGCTCCCAAGCCCATAAGGCTGCATGCAGCATCACAGTTGGGCACAGAAGAATTTATCAGTTCTCTTTTGATAAATGAATTTCTGCATTCACCCCTAAATGGTTGTAAAATGTGTGGTTCACTCTGGCTGCCTTTAGGCTACCAAGTACCTCCATGCTTGGAGGTACATAGGGGATGCAGCCAGGACCCCCTCTTCTCCCTGTTTTTTATGGTTTCTAGCACACCCCAGAAGCCTGAGCTGCTGAACCCAAGAAATTCTTAGTCTGCATGATGAGAAGAGCAGGAGCCTGAAGTGGGAGTGCAGTCCCTGAGCCTATGGTCACTGTGCAGCAGGAGCACAATGGAGGGAGCTGTGGTGCAAGAACAAGCCTCTGTATGGAGAAGAAGAACTCTGTTCTTCCTGAATGGGCTAGCATCAAAGAGAGAGTCACAGGAAGGAACCCCCAAAGGTCACCCAGTCCAACCTCCCTGCAGTCATCAGCGACAGCCTCCACCTGATCAGGTTGCTCCCAGCCTGATCCTGAATATCATAGAATCAATAAGGTTGGAAAAGACCTCAGAGATCAAGTCCACCCTGTCACCCAACCCCTCCTGACAACTAAACCATGGCTCCAAGTGCCACATCCAATCCCTTTTTGAACACCTCCAGGGATGGTGACTCCACCACCTCCCTGGGCAGCACATTCCAATGGCCAATCTCTCTTGCTGGGAAGAACTTTCTCCTCACCTCCAGCCTAAGCCTCCCCTGGCACAGCTTGAGAATGTGTCCTCTTGTTCTGGTGCTGCTTGCCTGGGAGAAGAGACCAACCCCCACCTGGCTACAGCATCCTTTCAGGGAGTTGTAGGCAGCAAGAAGGTCTCCCCTGAGCCTCCTATTCTCCAGGCTCAGCAACCCCAGCTCCCTCAGCCTCTCCTCACAGGGCTGTGCTCCAGACCCCTCCCCAGCTTTGTTGCCCTTCTCTGGACACCTTCAAGTGTCTCAATGTTGTTCCTAAATTATCTCCAGGGATGGAGCCCAAACCCCTGTTCCAGTGTTCCACCACCCTTGTGGTACAGAACTTGTTCTTAAGATTCAATCTAAATCTTCTCCTCTCTAGTTTCAAACCACTGCCCCTCATCCCACTCCTACAGACCTTTACAAACAGTTTCTCTGCTGCTGCCTTGTAGGTCCCCTTCAGGTACCTGAAGGCTACTCCTAGGTCTCTCTGGATCCTCCTCCTCCAGCTAATGCCAAGCCTGTACATACTCAGAGCAGGGCTGAGTCTCTCTCTGGTGATGGTGCTTCACAGGAGCCAAAGGAATTGGTGCTTTTCACAGACTCAAGCACCAGGCTGGAAAAGACCTCAGAGATCATCAAGCCCAACCTATCACCCAACCCCTCCTGACAACTAAGCCATGGCTCCAAGTGCCACATCCAAGCCTTTTTTGAACACCTCCAGGCCCGGTGCCTCCACCACCTCTTACCCCCATGACAAGCCTTACAGAACCTCCCCAGTTAATTCCCTAGAGCTGGCCCTCAAAAGCTGTTGGTGCTCAGCACCCTCCTGCAGCAGCTTGGCACCCCCTGGGCTCGGCAGCTGCTGAAGGCCGGGGAGCGCTCTGCAGCGGAGAGGCACTATGCAAATGCCACGTGAGTCATTCTCATTATGCTCCTTTCATGTCCTTACTCAAATCACTGATGCACCTTCTGTGGCCAGCTGACCAAGCAGTATTTCTTGCATTATAGGATTCTGAATCCACTTCCATTGTTAATGTTCATTACTTTCTTGGAGAGCTACAATTTCATTATTAATACATCAGTGTAAGAGGGCAAAGATTACATGAATGCACTTCTGAGCATTAGTTAAATGCTAGTTTTAAGAGCAGAATAGGGCTTCCTCTGCCAACAATGTGCTCCTTATTGTACAGGTTCTTTATGGCTGCAGTTACAAAAAGTAGATGGAAAATATGGAGGGAGGGGGGAAAAAAGTAGAGGAAAGTAAGTATTTGCTTGCCCTCTCCTGCATCAAAGGGGAAGTCAGCGTTGGGAGCTTGATTGGTGCTTACCAGGAGCGCTCCAAGCCATCCAATGGTAACAGCAACAAATCTACAAACCCTTTGACATCGTTCTGTGAGAGCCAAAGAGAGAGCTCCCAGGGTCTGATCTGTTTTGGTGGCACAACCTGTGGCTATGGTGTGGCTGTCTCTAACTTTGGTGGTCTGCCCAGCCCCATCTCAAGAACTGATGATGTGTGAGCTGAGGAGAAGCCACAGCTGAGTGATGGGATGAGAGCAGAGGGATGGCTGTGCCTGGTGGCACACATTCCAGAGATCTTGCAGCTGGGCCAAAAGCTGACCTGGCTACGAGCAGATACCTGCTGTGTTGGGTGCAGTGTAGCCAAAGCCTTTCTTTGCTGCTGCCAGACATGGACTGCAGCTGCCTATGGGACTGGGAAGACTCAGAGTTGGGGTTGGCTGATCCTATTTCAATAGTAGTTGAGGGCTTGGAGTACCTTCTGGTGTTAATCCTCTCAGGAGGCATAGGAGCAGTCTTCCCAGTTGCAAAACCCAGGTAGAGACAGCTGGGGGAAGGGCAGGTCCAGCCTGACCACCCTGATCTCCTCCTGTGCCCAAGTGACTGCCTGGTGGATGTGGGGCAGGCTGTGGATGTAGTCTGCCTGGTCTTCAGCAAGGCCTTTGACATTGTCCCCCACAGCAAACTCCTGGCCAAGCTGTCAGCCCATGGCTTGGACAGCAGCACTCTGAGCTGGATTAGGAACTGGCTGGAGGCTGAGCCCAGAGAGTGGTGGTGAATGGTGCCACATCCAGCTGGCAGCCAGGCACTAGTGGTGTGCCCCAAGGATCAGTGCTGGGCCCCATGCTCTTCAATATCCTTATTGATGATCTGGATGAGGGCATTGAGTCCATCTTCAGTAAGTTTGCAGATGACACCAAGCTGGGGGCAGGAGTTGATCTGTTGGAGGGTAGGAGAGCTCTGCCATGGTTTAGTTGATGAGATGGTGTTGGGTGATAGGTTGGATTCAATCTCAAAGGTCTTTTCCAACCTGGTTAATTCTGTATTCTATATCTCATGCTCCTGGGCAGATGCAGGTGGCTTGTCAGGTGCTTGGGGGCTGCCTTTCTCCCTGCTGGCCTGGGACAGGCAGACATTGTGGCTGCATGAGGAATCTGCTGTCCTGCATGGGTTCCTGGTGGTGTTTTGGGCCACTATGATGAGCAAGACAGTCTCTGCTCTGGAGCCCAGCTCTTGACATGCAGCAGTAGGACTAGGCTGCTTTAGAGGACAGTTCCTGGGCTTTAATGCTGCTTGGGCCCTGTGCTCTTTAACATCTTTATTGATGATCTAGATGAGGGCATTGAGTCCATCATCAGTAAATTTGCTGATGACACCAAGCTGGGGGCAGAAGTTGATCTGCTGGAGGGTAGAGAGGCTCTGCAGAGGGACCTGGACAGGCTGGACAGATGGGCAGAGTCCAAGGGCATGAGATTTAACAGATCCAAGTGCCAGGTTCTGCACATTGGCCACAGCAACCCCATGCAGTGCTACAGGCTGGGGTCAGAGTGGCTGGAGAGCAGCCAGGCAGAGAGTGACCTGGGGGTGCTGGTCGATGGTAGGCTGAACATGAGCCTGCAGTGTGCCCAGGCAGCCAAGAGGGCCAATGGCATCCTGGCCTGTATCAGGAAGAGTGTGGGCAGCAGGAGCAGGGAGGTCATTCTGCCCCTGTACACTGCACTGGTTAGGCCACACCTCGAGTACTGTGTCCAGTTCTGGGCTCCTCAGTTTAGGAAGGAGGTTGACTTGCTGGAGTGTGTCCAGAGAAGGGCAACAAAGTTGGTGAGGGGTTTGGAACACAGCCCTGGGAGGAAAGACTGAGGGAGCTGGGGTTGCTTAGCCTGGAGAAGAGGAGACTCGGGGGTGACCTTATTGCTCTCTACCTGAAGGGAGGTTGTAGACAGGCAGAGGTTGGTCTCTTCTCCCAGGCAGCCAGCACCAGAACAAGAGGACACAGTCTCAGGCTGCACCAGGGGAGGTTTAGGCTGGATGTTAGGAAGAAGTTCTATACAGAAAGAGTGATTGCCCATTGGAATGGGCTGCCTGGGGAGGTGGTGGAGTCACCATCATTGGAGGTGTTCAGGAGGAGACTTGATGGGGTACTTGGTGCCATGGGTTAGCTGTTTGGGTGGGTTGGATTGGTTGATGGGTTGGACACGATCTTGAAGGCCTCTTCCAACCTGGTTTATTCTATTCCCTCACCTGACACTTCCATGGTTTTGCCTTAAAGCTGAACTTGGGGCTTAGTCAGAAATGCTCTGAGCAGGATGTCTGGGGAAGCCTTGGTGCTGCAGTCCTTGGTTTTAGCACATCATTTGGGGACCTCTTTGAAGTGCAAGCTAGTGATGCTGTTGCCTTCCTAGAGCTGTGCAGGGCTGGGGGGTTAAATTGCTTTATACACTGTAAACATCAGGCTGATGGAGCTGAAGTGCTGAGGTCCTTCTTTAATAAGAGGCACCAGATTAACTCTCTTTTAGCCTTTCAGAAACTTGCTCCCTCTTAATGAATTTACCATGGTGCAGGCCCACAAATCTCCCATCTAGCTTCTCTTTGGCGCTCTTAGATAAAAATGCCATCTGGTAGGGAGATTTATTGGCTTTAAGATGATGTCCCTTCCTTATCACCTTGTTTTGCTGGCCCTGAGCTCATCCCAGAATAGCAGTACTTACCTAGACAGCATCAGTTGCTGTCAGACACAAATTGTGGAGAAATTAAGTCAAAGTACTTTGACCTTCCTACCCGGGTAAGACAGGATTATTTCCTCCTCTCCTCCTCCCCATGGTAAAAACTCTTGCTAATGTAAAATGCTTACACACACACCTGAGAATCAGAGAATTGTTTGGATTGGAAGAGACCTTTAAGACCATTGAGTCCAAATGCTAACCCAGCAGTGCCAAGGCCACCCCTGAAGTGTGTCCCACATCTTTTAAATACCTGCAGGGATGGTGAGACACAAATCTGGGTATAAATCCCTTTACATGCATACAAAAACTCCCAACAGCCTCCTCTGGCCTCTTCCTTGTCATGTTCTACTCTGCTTCTGCTCTAAACTCTGCCTCACTTTCATCGTGGAAGGGCTTTTGCATCTGCATTAATTCTGCACAAGTGAATTTGGACCCTCAAAGAGCATCCCTTGGGGGGTGCTGCTATCAGCTCAGGGTGGGGGGTTCTGAGGCATGACTTTATTCCCAGACCCTTCAGCTTGACACTTTTGCTATTCAACTCCATGAGTGTGGCTGCCTTAGAGGGAGGGATGGCTGGAGGTGCTGGCTGAAGCTTGGTACTTCCCAGGATGCTGGGGTGATGGGGACTCCTCAGCTCTCTGGTTTTGTGGCTTACTGGAGCTGCAGAAGACTGTAAAGCATTGCTACAATAAGACAGCACCAGAGAAATCCTGGGCCAGGGGTTTGCCACCCTCAGTGTAAAAAAAAATACATTCTTTCTTCTGTCTAGCCTAAGTCTTCCCTCTGTTAGTTGAAAACCATCACTCCTTGTCCTGTCACAACAGACCCTCCTAAAGAGTCTGTCCTCATCTTTCTTACAACTCCCCTTTCAGTACTGAAAGGCTGCCATGAGCTCTGCTTGGAGTATTCTCCAGGCTGAACAGCTCCAGCTCTCTCAGCCCTTCCACATAGAAGTGTCCCAGCCCTCTGATGGTGTTTGTGGCTTCCTCTGGACCACTCCTACAGATCCATGTCTTTCCTGTGCTGAGACCTCCAGAGCTGGGACACAGCACTGCAGGTGGGGGCTCACCAGAGCAGAGTGGATCAGAGGGGTAGAATCCTCTCCCTCAACCTGTTGGCCACACTGATTTTGATGCGGCTCAAGCTGCGGTTGGCTTTCTGGGCTATGAGTGCACGTTGCTGGCTCACCTCCAACACTGCTCCATTTGTTGATGGCTGACATTGAAGGGACTCCTGGGCATCACACCTAGGAGTGGGGGGAAAAAAACCCCAACCCAACTAAACCAACTCTGCTTGAATTATTTAAAACCATTTCAAGAGTGGGTGTACTTGTGAATGGTGAAACCTATCTCACAGAGACACAGCCACGCACTGGCCAGGAGGAGAAGGCTGTCTCAAAGAACAGATTTACAGAATTTACAGAATTAACCAGGTTGGAAAAGATATTAGAGATCATCAAGTCCAACCTATCACCCAACACCATCTGATCAACTAAACCATGGCACCAAGTGCCTCATCCAGGCTCTTCTTAAACACCTCCAGGGATGGTGACTCCATCACCTCCCTGGGCAGCACATGCCAATGGAAAATCTCTCTTTCTGGGAAGAATTTCCTCCTAACATCCATCCTAAACCTTCCCTGGCACAGCTCGAGACTGTGTCCTCTTGTTCTGGTGCTGCTTGCCTGGGAGAAGAGACCAACCCCCACCTGGCTACGACCTCCCTTCAGGGAGTTGTAGACAGCAAGAAGGTCTCCCCAGAGCCTCCTCTTCTCCAGGCTAAACACCTCCAGCTCCCTCAGCCTCTCCTCACAGGGCTGTGCTCCAGACCCCTCAGCAGCTTTGTTGCCCCTCTCTGGATGTGCTTTGTGAGGTGGGAAAGGGTGTTCATTCCAAGCATCCTTCTAAAAGCATTGCCTCACATTCCCTGCCCTTGGGCTTTGCTGCCCTGTGTTGCTGTCACCTCCTGCGCCTCTGATCTCAGAGGCTGCTGGTTGATTTGTTTCAAGGGATGACTCTGCAAGGATTTGTCTTTCCTCTGGGCCCTCACAGCCAGAGGGAAGGAAGGTGATAACACAGGCAAAGCTAATTTTTGCTGTAGCTCTCTGTAAAATCCATGCTCAATAAGCTTCTTGCTTCCTCCATGCAGCGCTGGAACCGCAGTGCCCTAATCCCAGCACCCATCTCGCCTCCACTTAGCATCTGAGCTCTGATGAGCTGTCAGCACTTGGTGGTGTCCCTTTCTGCTCCTTGGTCTCCCTTTTTAGAGTGGAATAGGTGACTCTCTCAGCAGCTCTAGACTCTGGCTGGAGAGTCAGGGTGCTTTTCAGAGGAGCATTGTGTGTGTGTTGCCCTGCTAATGGAAGCTGTGAGAGCCACATTGCCCCTCTCCCAGCGTTCACAAGGGAAGTTATCATCATGTCAAATTACAGCTGCTGATTCCTGCCAGACAGTCCCCTGAGCCTTATCTTATCTATCTACATTTTTTTAATGCCACCCTCATCATCTGCGACATCTAAGTGCCTTAAAAGTTTTTCCATTGCTTCAGAGGGAAGATGCATTTATGGGTGTGTTAGTGGAAAAGCCTTCCCTGGCTCAAGTTATTTGAGGGATAAAAAGTTAAAGGGAAAGAGCACTGAAAAAGTGACCTTCCAGTGCGAAAAAATCACCACCTTTTACTTGTTGACAAACCTGACCCTTGTTGAGATGTTGTCCAGCTCATGTCCTGTGGCTTTTGCTTCTGGTTATGCTTAGGGATTAGCAGGAGTCTACAAAGCTGCTGGATCTGGTGGTGAAGGAAGCAGGCAAGCATTGACATAATAAAGTCCTGCTCTGCTCCAGTTCATGATCTCATAGCATGGAGGACATGGAGGTGCTAGAACATGTCCAGAGAAGGGCCATGAGGAAGAGCAGAGGACTGGAGCTGCCCTGCTATGGAGACATACTAAGAGAGTTGGGGTTGCTCAGTCTGGAGAAGAGAAGGTTCCCAGGAGACCTAATTGTGGCCTTCCAGGATCTGAAGGGGGCTACAAGAAAGCTGGGGAGGGACTTCTGAGGGTGTCAGGGAGTGATAGGACTGGGGAGAATGGAGCAAAACTAGAAATGGGTAGATTGAGATTGAATGTTAGGAAGAAGTTGTTCCCCATGAGGGTGGTGAGAGACTGGCACAGGTTGCCCAGGGAGGTGGTGGAAGCCTCATCCCTGGAGGCTTTTGCAGCCAGGCTGGCTGTGGCTGTGAGCAAGCTGCTGCAGTGTGAGGTGTCCCTGGCCATGGCAGGGGGGTTGGAACTGACTGATCCTTGAGGTCCCTTGTAACCCTACTGATTCTGTTCACCTGCTGCTTTCAGCTGACAGTGGTCTCTGGTCCTGTTTGGAGCATCTGAGGCTATTTTTGGTTGCTGAGCAAACAGCACTCATGGGAAATAAGACAGCTTGGCTCCTGCAGGGGAGCTTCACTTTGCAGTGCACGTTCCAAGCCTCTGCTGCAGTGGCTGGTGTGTGTCAAATAAAGCAATTGGAACTGGAAATGGCTGAGATGGCAAGAAGCCCACAGAGGATTTTTCCTTCATTGATCACATTTCTGAACAAGGCTATCATTTGTGTCTCTCAGATGTTCTGTGCTACCCAACCACTGTGTTTTGCAACCTGGCCCAAAAAGCATGAGGATTTAATAGGAGGATTGCTACCTGTGTGTGTGCATGTAGGCAATGTGCTTCTGTATATACAAGTGCTGCCAGCGTGTCCACACAGCAGCTCTGTGTCACTAGCTGGGATACTCTCCTCAGCTGGCTCCTGTTCCTCAGTCTCCAGTATCACAGACTGGATGGCTACATCCAGACCACTGGAGAGAAAAGAGTCCCTTTCAGAGCATTGTCTCTGTCCTTGTGATGCCTCTCAGCTTTCACATACCTTCTGTGGCTCCTGGAGCAACAGCTCCTGTCCATTCACTGGCTGTAGTTGCTCCTCTGCCTTTCCTTTAGAGGTTGGTGCTGTTGAGTTGTGCTGCATGTATTTGCTGCCCAGGTTCTGAGTGCTTTGATCCACTCCTTGAGTCACAGCTGATCCACTGAGATCTCTGTGGGGTCTGGCAGCTCTCCATGTGTCCAGCCCTTAGCCTAGAGTGGTGTTTGAAGAGGTAGCAGCCTAAAAGCAAGCTATTTATTCTCTGCATCTGTCTCCACTCCAGCCTATTTTCCACATGACTCTGATGTGACGTCCAGAGCAGCTCTGCTGCACTCCTTTCTTTGGCAATAGTGTGGGTGGGGGGCAGGGGGAAGGCTGTGGGGCAGTTATTGCAAAGATAACTTTGTTATTCTGTCCTGCTGGCACAGAGACTTGAAAGCAAGCAGCAGTAGTAAAGCATGGAATTGTCAGGGCTGGAAGGGACCTCAAGGATCAGCCAGTTCCAACCCCCCTGCCATGGCCAGGGACACCTCACACTACAGCAGCTTGCTCACAGCCACAGCCAGCCTGGCTGCAAAAACCTCCAGGGATGAGGCTTCCACCACCTCCCTGGGCAACCTGTGACAGTCTCTCACCACCCTCATAGGGGAAAACTTCTTACGAGCATTTAAAATGCAGGTTCCCAAGCCAAAAGGAGCCCCCACCTGGCTTCCACCTTGCTAAGTCTCAGAGGGCAGGGGGGCACCAAGTGCCTCATCCAGGCTCTTAAGCATCTCCAGTGATGGGGACTCCACCACCTCCCTGGGCAGCACATTCCAATGGCTGATCTCTCTTTATCTCCAGCCTGAACCTCCCCGGCACAGCTTGAGACTGTGTCCTCTTGTTCTGCTGCTAGTTGCCTGGGAGAAGAGACCAACCCCCACCTGGTTACAACCTCCCTTCAGGTAGTTGTAGCAGAGCAAGAAGGTCTCCCCTGAGCCTCCTCTTCTCCAGGCTAAGCAACCCCAGCTCCCTCAGCCTCTCCTCACAGGGCTGTGCTCCAGACCCCTCCCCAGCTTCATTGCCCCTCTCTGGACACCTTCTAGCAACTCTTAAACTGTGGGGCCCAGAACTGGACACAGGACTCAAGGTCTCTCAAGCACTTGTCTCCTGCTGACCTGGTAATGAAGGCAGTTTTCCATCTCTCTTGGACAACATTGCTTAGACTTCTAGTGAGCTGTACTACAGCAACAGCAGAAGCTGAGAGGGGGGATAAAAAGGGGAAGAGAGGTCCCAGGGTCTCCTCCAGCAGGCAGTTTTCTTTCTGCTGAAGGCAGAGCTGCTGAAGAGTGTGATTGGCTTTGCTGCCTGCTGAAAGGTTGCTTCCTTTGAGCTCGTGCTCTAATTTCCTGCCCTCTAATTAGCTCTTCCACATGGTTACCCCAATGTGCACAGCATGCAGTCATATGATGAGCTTATGCCACTGGCCATCCTTAGTGGGCAGAATCACAAGGCAGCCTCTTAAATCCTTCCCTCCAGATCTTCCAGGCTGTAACACAGGCTGACAGTGGTGGAAGACCCCAGAGTGCAGGGGCTTGGCTGAACTTGGGCAGAAAGGGATTACTGTGAGAGGTGAGAGGCATTTCTATCTGCTGTGGTAGCAGCATTTTCAGGTGGTTGTTTTGAGAAGCACAGAGCCTTGCTGCAGCAGATAACAGCAGCCTGGGGGAAGCTGGTCCCACTGTGAGATGCCAGCTGTCCCTGGCACCTGTTTTGCAGGGGCTTTCTGCAGCAACAGGGCATGAGGTGTGTTTTCCCTCTAATATTGAGGGGGGAGAAATAAGGGAAAAGAAAAGGATCCAATTGCTCAGGAGCACAGGGCCTTCCCCATGTGAATCTCATGAGGATCAACAAGGCCAAGTGCAAGATCTTGCATCCTGGTGAGAGCAAACTCCAGACAGACTGGAGGGATGAAGGGATGGAGAGCAGCCTCAGGGAGAAGGACAAGGGGATATGCTGGTAGATGAGAACCTGGCCATGAGCCACTCTTGTAGGCTCACAGTCCAGAAAGCCAACTGTATCCTGGGCTGCATCAAAAGCAGTTTGGCCAGCAGGTTGAGGGTGTTCTGCCACTTTGCTCTGCTGAGACCCCACCTGCTGTGCTGTGGCCGGCTCTGGAGTCCTCAGCACAGGAAAGGCACGAACCTGTTGGAGTGGCTCCAGAGGAAGCCACAGAAATGATCAGAAGGCTGGAAAACCTCTGCTGTGAGGAGAGGCTGAGAGAGTTGGGGTTGTGCAGCCTGGAGGAGAGGAGGTTCTTTAGTGCTTTAGATGGGGACAAGCAGTAGCAGGACCTGTTGCAATAGGAACAGGGGTGATGATTTCAAATCAGAAGAGGGGACATTTAGGCTAGATAGAAGGAAGACTTCTTTTTAATGCTGATGGTGGTGAAGCACTGGCCCAGGTTGCCCAGAGAGGCTGTAAAAGCCCCATCCCTGGAAACATTCAAGGTCAGGATGGGCAGGGCTCTGAGCAACCTGGTGTAAAGTTGGGGATGTCTCTGCTCACTGTAGAAGGTTTGGATTGGATGACCTTTAAAGGTCCTTCCTTCCACCCAAAATATTCTACAATTTCATGTTTTAAGGTCCAGGTTTTAATACAGTGCAAGTCAACACTTCTTGGACAGCACTTGAGAAGTCTTAGAATGGTCTGGGTTGGAAGGGAACCTCCAAAGCTCATCCAGTCCAGCCCCCCCTGCAATCAGCTGGGACATCCTCCACTAGATCAGGTCGCCCAGAGCCCTGTCCAGCCTCACCTTGAGTATCTCCAGGGATGGAGTCCTAAACACCTCTCCAGGCAACCTGGGCCTGTGTTCCACCACCCTCATGGGGCAGAAAACCAGAAAGTGGGAGGAGGACACAAGCTGTGAATCTGTCAGATCTGGCTTGAACTGTGTTGCACAGCTCTCTACACACAGGGGCACTGGACTGGCACGGACAGAGTTTGACTCCAGGCTTCACACAGCAGCCTTTTCCCCTTCCCTGAAGCACCTGTGAGTACCTGTGCTTCCCAGATCACATCTTAGCCTGAGGTGACAGATGGAATCCCATTGAGCTTCTTCCTTCAGCTCCCAGCAGTAGTTTTTACTGTATTTCCTAGTTTATAAGGGTTTTACTTTAGAGTCTCTCTTTTCCAAGTGAGGCTTGGTGTCTTGTTGCTGTCCTGGTTTGACAGCTGCTTTCATGTCAAAACAACTGGGAGCAAGGTGACCTGAACTCTTTTTCTATGTAACAGGAGAGCTGATAAACACTAACAAGGTCAATCCCAAACTTTAAAATGAGCTTGGCTGATGAGAAAAGATGAAGAGGAGAGAGAATCTACTTGAAAGGCATCCACCTGGATATGGTGAAGCATCTCATGGTGTTAGTTAAAGCTACTTAAAGTGCTAAGGAGTTGTGGAAGGATGGAAATTGTCTACAAAGTTGAGGGGTTTGTGTTTGTGTTTTTGTTTTGTGGTGGTTTGTTTTGGTGGTAGGAGACTTGCACTACAAGATTTGGCTGTTCAAAGGAACCTATGATCCTTCCAAGTCATGATCACTCAGTCATGCACAACCCAAACTGAGCCATTTTATCAGCAAATAAATGATTCTAGCCTTGTTGGCACAGTGAGCAATGCACTGCCCCACTGCTTCCTGCTGTGTGTTGTCTCATAGAATCATTTAGGTTGGAAAAGAAGATCATCAAGTCCAACTGTGAACCCAGCACTGACAAGTCCACCATGTCCCTCAGCACCACATCTGCATATCTTCTGAATCATTCCAAGTTTGGTGACTCCATCACTTCCCTGGGCAGCCTGTTCCAGGGCTTGGCAACACTGTTAGGGAAGAAATACTTCCTAATGGCCAAACTAAACCTCCCCTATTTCCTCTTGTCCTCTTCCTTGGGAGAAGAGACTGACTCCCACCTCAGTACAAACTCCTTTCAGGCAGCTGTAGAAAGCCATCAAGTTTACCCTGAGCCTCTTCTTCTCCAGGCTAAGCAACCCCACTTCCCTCAGCCTCTCCTCACAGGGCTGTGCTCCAGACCCCTCCTCAGCTTTTCCCTGGGCACACTCCACCTCAAAATCCTTGTAGTGGTGGGTCCCAAACCAAACACAGTATTTGAGGTGCAGCCTCACCAGTGGTGAGCACAAGGGGACAATCAGTGCTCTAATCCTGCTGGCCACACTATTGCTGATAGAAACCAGGATGCTAGTGGCCTTCTTGGCCACCTGCACAAACTGACACTGTGTTTAGCTGCCTCTTGGCCAACATCTCCAGGTCCTTTTCTATCAGACAGCTGCTCTGCCTTAAGCCTGTAGCATTGCAGGGGGTAGTTGTGACCCAAAATGTGGTTATCCTTGTCTTCTGAACATGTCTTGTGCTCTTGGGCATACCTAACAGGTCATGGCATGTCTCAGGGCATGTCCCAGGCATGTCATGCTGCAGAATGGGAGGAGAGGCTGAGGGAGCTGGGGTTGTTTAGCCTGGAGAAGAGGAGGCTCAGGGGAGACCTTATTGCTCTCTCCAACTCCCTGAAGGGAGGTTGTAGCCAGGTGGGGGTTGGTCTCTTCTCCCAGGCACCCAGCACCGGAACAAGAGGACACAGTCTCAAGCTGTGTCAGGGGAGGTTTAGGCTGGATCTTAGAAGTTCTTCCCAGCAAGAGAGATTGGCCTTTGGAATGGGCTGCCTGGAGAGGTGGTGGGGTCTATGTCCCTGGAGGTGTTTAAGAAAAGCCTGGCTGAGGCACTTAGTGCCATGGTCTGGTTGATTGGATAGGGTTGGGTGATCAGTTGGACTTGATGAGGTCTTCCAACCTGGCTGATTCTGTGTGACTCCTTGCCAGCAAGGAGCAGCAGCCCTCCTCTTGTCTTTCCTTTCCCTCTCTTTTAAGAGCCACAGTTGGGTTGCAAGGACAACTCCTCCTTGCCTGCACTTCCAGTCCTGGGCACTTCTCCCACGTTCTCTGGTGACAGTCCCGACAGAGAAAACAGCTCCCCTTGTGTTGTCTGCAGGAGGTATTTGTTTGCAGAGAGCTTGCTTTAGCACTCCATCCTGCCTCAGACTAAGCAGCCTAATAGACTCTTTCAACACCTCCGCAGCGCTGCCTGCTGTGGTAATCAGTCAGCGGTCACGGCTCTCTGCAAACAGCAGCACTGAACTCGCCCTTCAATTGCCAGTTTATTATTCTAAGCTGTCTGGGGAGTGGAGTGGTGATAGCCATATGCCAATATGACTGTGGACTGCTTGGGAAGTTCCTCGTGGGATGCTGAGAGCCAAGCCAGGAGTCCCAGCGGTTCTCTTAGGCTGGTGACTGACAGCATCTGACATAGGCTTAAAATAACCCAGCCCAGAAAAGAAAACACATCCACCTCCAAGGGAAGAATTCCTACTATGTGAACACTGAGCCCAGAGGTGGGTGCTTGTGTTTGGGAGTCAAGGTTGAGATGCCTTGGCTTGCCAGGAAACCCTGCGCTCGGTGGTGCTGGTCCAGGGTGCTTGCAGGCAAATCACAGGATGTTAGAGAGTGGAAGGGACCTCTGGAGATCTTCCAGTCCAACCCCCCTGCCAGAGCAGGACCAGAGAATCCAGCACAGGTCACACAGGAATACATTCAGATGAGGCTTGAATCTTCAGAGAAGGAGACTCCACAACCTCTCTGGGCAGCCTGTTCCAGGGCTCTGTGACCCTCACAGTGAAGAAGTTCCTCCTCATGTTGAGGTGGAACCTCCTGTGTTGGAGTTTCCATCCACTGCCCCTTGTCCTATCCCAGAGTGCAAGTGAGCAGAGCCTGTCCCCTCCCTCTTGACCCCCAGCCCTCAGATATTTATAAACATTGATTAAATCTCCTCTCAGACTTCTCTTCTCCAGACTAAAAAGCCCCGGGGCATAAGAACTTCGCTGCTTTGGGGTTTTATGAAGCCACTGTGTGCCAATCCCCCTTTTTTTTTTTGGCTGAAGCTACTATGAACCAACCTCTTTTTATTCTTCTGCCCCCTGAAATTTGGTACTGAAGTGAGAACTGAGCCTCATTTGGGGCTGATGACAGCTGAGCCTTTCCTGGTGCTGACACAACAGCCTGTGGCTAGAGAGGGTCTCACGCTGTAGCACTTGTTCTGGACTGGTTCCCGCAGTGGTCCTTGGAGGAAAGCTGGGGCACACACAGACTGCAATAACAAGCAGCAATCATCATGCAAACACATCTGCTGGGTTCAGAGTGTGTACACTCTGTGAAGTGGGGCTGCCATTACAGGCTGTTAATGAAAGCTCAACCTCTTCTGCAGCGCTGGAAAACTGAGCTCCCTTGAAAGATTCAATTATGCCAAGGCAAAATAAAAGGCATAATGGATTCCTCTGTTTCTCCAGAAACCTGAGGAAACCTCCCAAAACTTGTATTCCCTCTTTCTGAAATGTCCATGCAAGACAGTTTAGTTTCTTATGACTGGCTTGTCAAACAAGAATCACTGGTAAATCTTCTGTTCACTAAGTGACTTCCTCAACTATGCTTCACTTTTTCTCCTCCCTTTCATCTCTTCTTCCTCCCTTTATCTTCTTTTCAGTGCATTCCACCTGCATGCTGAAGGTGTCCATGTTGGATATTGAGACACTTGAATGTGTCCAGAGAAGGGCAATGAGGCTGGGGAGGGGTCTGGAGCACAGCCCTGTGAGGAGAGGCTGAGGGAGCTGGGGTTGCTTAGCCAGGAGAAAAGGAAGCTCAGGGGAGACCTTCTTGCTGTCTACAACTATCTGAAGGGAGGTTGTAGCCAGGTGGGGGTTGGTCTCTTCTCCCAGGGAACCAGCATCAGAACAAGAGGACACAGTCTCAAGCTGTGCCAGGGAAGGTTTAGGCTGGAGGTGAGGAGAACGTTCTCCCCAGCAAGAGAGATTGGCCACTGGAATGTGCTGCCCAGGGAGGTGGTGGAGTCACCATCACTGGAGGTGTTCAAGAGAGGATTGGATGTGGCACTTGGAGCCATGGGTCAGGTAGTCATGAGTGGGTGATAGGTTGGACTTGATGAACTCTGAGGTCTTTTCCATCCTTATTGATTCTGTGTTAGCTTAGCAAGTTGAAGGACTTGTTGGAGATGTTTCTTTTCTCAGTTAAAGCCAAACATTGCTGCTTTAATTGGCCAAGAGGCAGACTCATTTCTCCTCTTATCAGGAAGCCATCCCAAGAGACAAGGAAGCTAACTCAGATGAGCATCTCTGAAACCCTGCTTCTGCCTCACTCCTTGTTGTTGCTGACTTGTGAAAAGGATAAATCTACCAGCAGTAAAACCCTGCTAGTCCATTCCAAACCTCTTTCATGTGCTGTAGCCATAAGCCTTAGAAGCAATTCTCTGATGAGGCAGCTTGGCATCAGGAGCTTATTTGTGTGCTGGGGAGGTTGGTGCTGGCCTCTGGGTGAAACAAGCTGGTTGGTAAAGCTTGGTGCTTGTGTCTGTCAACAACCAGAGTGCCAGGCTTGGGATGGCTGGTGAAGAGAGTTGTAAGAGTTGCAGAATCTGCCTGGGGGAAGGGCTTTTCATCCCTTGGTGCTCCAGAAATAGCTGATGCTGGGATTTTGAGTGGGGAGCAGAGCTGACTGCACAGAGTGGAAGTGGAAGAAGGAGGAGAGGGCAGGTGAGAAATGAGTGCTCTGATGAGGGATAAAGAACTGATAAACCTGCTGAGGGCAGGAATTTCCTGACTTACAGCTGTGGACCAAAGAGATGAAGGGAAGGTGCTAAAAGGCCTGTGGAAAGGAGAGAGGTTTATGTATTGTCTGAGAGAGTGGAAGCAGAAAGGGAGAGAGCCAAGTCAGATAAAGAGGAGTAGGAAACAACACACAAACATCTTCAGCTAGCACACAGAAAGTTCCACATCAACATGAGGAGAATACAGAATTAACCAGGTTGGAAAAGACCTTTGAGATCTTTGAGTGCAACCTATCACCCAACACCATCTGATCAACCAAACCATGGCACTAAGTGCCTCAGCCAGGCTCTTCTTGAACACCTCCAGTGATAGTGACTCCACCACCTCCCTGGGCAGCACATTCCAATGGCCAATCTCTCTTTCTGGGAAGAATTTCTTCCTCACCTCCAGCCTAAACCTCCCCTGGCATGGCTTGAGACTGTGTCCTCTCCTTCTGTCACAGGTCACTTCCTTACTGGGTTAGATGATCTTTGGAGGTCCCTTCCAGCCCCTACCATTATGTCATTCTGTGATTTCCATCCCCCTTCACCTAGAACATTTATCTTGTGGATCTGTCCACCAAAGATGCAGTACAGCCTAGATGTGATCCTGTGCAACCTGCTCTGGATGAACCTCCTTTAGCAGGGGGATTGGATCACAGTTCTGGGCCCCTCAGTTTAAGAAGGATATCGAGACACTTGAACGTGTCCAGAGAAGGGCAACAAGGCTGGGGAGAGGCCTTGAGCACAGCCCTGTGAGGAGAGGCTGAGGGAGCTCTGGGGTTGTTTAGCCTGGAGAAGATGAGGCTCAGGGGAACCTCATTGCTCTCTCCAACTACCTGAAAGGTGGTTGTAGCCAGGAAGAGGTTGGTCTCTTCTCTCTAGCAACCAGCACCAGAACAAGAGGACACAGTCTCAAGCTGCACCAGGGGAGGTTTATACTCGAGGTGAGGAGAAAGTTCTTCACAGAGAGAGTCATTAGTCATCGGAATGTGCTGCCCAGGGAGGTGGTGGAGTCACTGTCCCTGGAGGTGTTCAAGAGGGGATTGAGTGTGGCACTTGAATAGAATAGAGTAAACCAGGTTGGAAGAGGTCTTCAAGATCATTGTGTCCAACCTATCATCCAACACCACCTAATCAACTCAACCTTGGCACCAAGCACCCTATCAAGTCTCCTCCTGAACACCTCCAGTGATGGTGACTCCACCTCCCTGGGCAGCCCATTCCAATGGGCAATCACTCTCTCTGTGTAAAACTTCCTCCTAACCTCCAGCCTAAACCTCCCCTGGCACAGTCTGAGACTGTGTCCTCTTGTTCTGGTGCTGGTTGCCTGGGAGAAGAGCCCAACCTCTTGGTGCCATGGTCTAGTCGTGAGGTCTGTGGTGACAGGTTGGACTCGACGATCTTTGAGGTCTCTTCCAACCTTGGTGATACTGTGTGCCTCAGAGGTCCCTTCTGACCTCTACCATTCTGTGGGCTCACAGTATCACAGTATCGCTTAGGTTGGAAAGGACCTCGAGGATCATCGAGTCCAACCTATCAACACAGACCCCATGACTAGACCATGGCACCAAGTGCCACGTCCAATCTCCCCTTGAACGCCTCCAGGGTCGATGACTCAACCACCTCCCTGGGCAGCACATTCCAATGCCGAATGACTCGCTCGGTGAAGAACTTCCTCCTCACCTCGAGTCTAAACCTCCCCTGGCGCAGCTTGAGACTTGAGGCTCATGGCTACTGCCTTCAGCCTCTGTGAATAGTGCTCCTTGCAGGGTCAGCAGGTTCTTCAGGAGGAAAGAATCCACCTTCAGCCCATTTGCACGTTACAAAGGATGTTTTCAGCAGCCTGCAGCCGCGCTCGGCTCGGCGCTTTTAATCCCCCTGCCGCCTCGCTTTGGGGGCTGCTTGCTATGCAGCCAGCATTCACTCAACATAATGCCTGCTACCTGCCAATGTGCTTTGAGGGATATTGTTAGCATTAAATTTGCCATTTACATTTTCATGTTTGACATAATTGAGGAATGAATGCTCTTATGAAAATTAAACTTGCAGTCCTCCCGGGCTGCTGTAACCCTGTTAAAATGTAATGAGATTCTTTGCTGCCTCTTCTCTTAGGGTCCTCTTATTAAATAGAATATCCCTATGACTAATTTCCCTGGCTTAAATGGAGGCTGGGGAAGGAGCATTATTGATAGGGCCGAGCACAAATGGCCCTCTATGCTCAGCCTCTAATGGCCTAATAATGCATTAGACTTGAATCAGAAATACTTGGAGTTGCAGTGCTTATTGCCATTATTGAAAACACCTGGATGCTCCATTCATCAAGGTTACAGCAAAATGGGCCCATTTGTTTATTAGTCTGTCAGTAAACATCTTGATTTAGTTTCCTGGGCCTCTGCTCCCTGCAGCAGCAGCAGCAGCAGAGAGGAAGGAGGCTGTGCAGTGTATCTTTTCGTGGTTTGCTGTTATTAGTTTTGCCCTGAGAGGAGGAGGAGGAGGAGGGAAGAAAAGAAAAAGGAAGATAATGAAAAGTTTGGATGGCTTCATAAAGACAACATTTTTCTTGGGCATTGTTCTTACCCACCCCCCCACCCCCCTTTTTTTTCTTCTTCTTTCCCCCCCTTTCTTTAGAGGTTTAAAATAACCCCCATTGGTATGCAGTCAGGATGATCACATTGCAGAAGGGAGCACATTTGCCAGACTAGGATCTTTTTTCCTCCTTCTTCTTTTTTTAAAGCATGGTTTATGGCAGGCAGCCTCCAGAATAGTTTTTTTCCTCTCTCTTCTACAGCTCTTCTCTGCCCCGTGGGGTTTGCTCTGTGTGTGTGGGGGGGACCAGGATGCTCAGGGCTGGGTGAAGCCCTTGGGCGTCACTGATGTTCCCAACCAGGGTTCTCAGCGAGGAAACCTGTGTCTGGGTAGGGTTGAAGCCATGACAGATCTCTGTAGTTCTGTCAACAGATGGCCTGCTTCATCAGATGCTTGTCACTTGATTGCTTTTGCCCCTCACTGGCAAAGGGATGGACTTGTGTCTGCCAAGTGCTTTCAGACTGGCTGGGGGCTGGGGAAGGTGGTCCTGGTTCCCAGCTCAGGAGGAAAGAGTTGTTGAAATCTTTTGGCCCTACAAACCCCCATCTCTCCCAGCTTGGCTGAAATAATATATATATATTCAGTTTATATATATATATAAACTCCTTTTTTTTTCCATGTCACCAAATGTTAGCTTTGACTTCTTATTCAGATTTTCTTCTGCAAGGGGAAATCTTTAAACATGACATTTTTGATTGTCATTTCAAAACAGGGAAAAGATCAACATTTGAGGATCGAATTTTCACTTTGTTTCATTTTGTTTTGACGTTTCCCAGTCAAAATTCTTCAGAATCTGCAGTTCTGTAGAGATTGCAGGTGGAAATCTGACACAGAGCAGACAGCTCCAGCACTGCTTTGGAGGTTAAACCCAGCTCCAGCTGAACCAGAGCTCTCCTGAACAAGGAAACAACCATGAAAGATTTGTACCTTGGCTTTGAAGCTGAGTACTTTCATGTATAATGTTGGAATTTATGTGGATGAGTTTAGTTCTACCCTCCCAGTCCTGCTCCACGTTGCTTCAGCTCTCTGTCCCTTGTGCTAGATGTGCAGAAGCTAAGTCTGTTCCCACAGCTCTGGCTGTGCTGCATCTTTGGTGGTCAGATCCACAAGATAAACCCTCTGGGTGCAGGGGGATGGAAATCAGAGAATGATAGAATGTTAGGGGCTGGAAGAGACCTCAAAAGATCATCTAACCCAGCCTCTCTGCCAGAGCAGGGGCACCCAGGGCAGGGCACACAGGAATGTCTCCAGGCAGGTTTTGAGTATCTCTGGAGAAGGAGACTCCACAACCCCCTGGGCAGCCTGCTCCAGGGCTCTCACAGTGAAAAAATTCCTCCTGATGTTTCCATGGAACTTCCTCTGCCTCATCTTCCACCACTGCCCCTTGTGCTGCCATTGGGCATCACCCAGCAGAGCCTGGCTGCAGCCTCTGGGCACTCACCCTGCACAGCTTTATCGATAGGAATGAGGTCACCTTTCAGGGTCCTCTTCTCCAAGCTACAGAGCCCCAGCTCCCTTAGTCTCCCCTCGTAAGGGAGATGTTCCACTCCCCTAATAACTTTTGTGGCTCTGCACTGGACGCTCTCCAGCACTTCTGAGGTCCTTCTTGAACTGAGGGCCCAGAACTGGACACAATATTCCAGTTGCAGCCTCACCAGGGTAGAGTAAAGGGGGAGGAGAACCTCTCTGACCTATTAACCACAGCCCCTCTAATATGCCCCGAGATGCCATTGGCCTTTTTGGCCACAAGAGCACATTCACACATAGTGTGAGTCAGGTGAGTAGGTGACATGAAATGGCAGAAGGCAGAGCTCCTGCAGGTTTATCTGGGTCCATTTGGCAAGCACCTTGCATAACATGGGTGACCTGAATGTGGGGCACACAAGGGATTAGCTGAGAGGTACCTGAGGTTTAATGTCTGAATTTGTTTGCCCTTGCCATCCTAGACAGTCAGCAAGGAAAATAATTTCTGCCTGAAGAGGGTTTGTGTCTGATCCAGTTTGGTGTCTGAGTGCACTAGTTCCAGACAGCGTGGGGAATTGCTGCAGCTGGTGTTGGAGGTTTGCAGAAATAACAGAGCAGGTGAATGCTTTTATCTGGTGCTTAAAACCCATCAGGTGTGTGTTGGCAAGAGCAACTTCCCTGCCCTACTCACACGGGGACTCCCTTAGGGGTGCTTGGTGCCATGTGTTAGTTGTTTAGGTGGGTTGGATTGGTTGATGGGTTGGATGTGATGATCTTGAAGGTCTCTCCCAACCTGGTTTATTCTATGTATAGCATCATAGAATTGTCAGGGTTGGAAGGGACCTCAAGGATGAGCCAGTTCCAAAGACCCTGCCATGGGCAGGGACACCTCACACTACAGCAGCTTGCTCACAGCCACATCCAGCCTGGCTGCAAAAAACCTCCAGGGATGAGGCTTCCACCACCCCCTTGGGCAACCTGTGCCAGTCTCTCACCACCCTCATGGGGAACAACTTCTTCCTAACATCCAATCTCAATCTACCCACTTCTACTTTGGCTCCATTCCCCCCAGTCCTATCACTTTCTGACACCCTCAAAAGTCCCTCCCCAGCTTCCTTGTAGCCCCCTTCAGATACTGGAAGGCTACAATTAGGTCTCCTTGGAGCCTTCTCTTCTCCAGACTGAACAACTCCAACTCTCTGTCTGTCCTCATAGCAGAGCAGCTTCAGCCCCCTGCTCATCCTTGTAGCCCTTCTCTGGACACCTTCCAGCCCCTCCAGATCCTTTCTGTAACAGAGGCTCCAGAACTGGACACAGAGCTCCAGGTGGGGTCTCAGCAGAGCAGAGGGGGAGAATCACCTCCCTGGCCCTGCTGGCTCTGCTTCTCTTGCTGCAGCCCAGGATGTGATTTGGCCAATATCTCTTTGAATTTCTTCCCTTCCTTCATAAAGATAAATAGTAATACACTTTTCTCTCCTCCCTGGGGAAATGTTGATGTTCATGGCAGCAAATGAGAGAAATGCTGAGTGAGGAGACCAAGTTCCAGATAGGATTTGGGGTTGCATGTGAGCTAAGGCCCTGGCCTGTGCCTCAGGGAATAAAAGGAATGTGGGGCTTGCATCTGCAGTGAAGCAGAGGTCTGGTGCTGTGTAAACTGAATTAGGTCACATGGATGTGGGTCAGTTTCAGCCTGGGATGGGGAACATTTGCAACCTGGGTGGTGTCAGCTGTTGTTACCAAAACTAGCAGGGACTCCTCGTATGCCTTCATCAATTTGCTGTGCAGAGCTTCTGGAAGGCTGTTGCAGACCTAATTCCTCTCTCCATGCTCCTCCTGTTTCATGTCCATCCAACCTGAATTCTGGCAAGATGCATTTCCTGGAGGCTCTTCCTTTCCTGGTGCTGCCTGCTTTATTTCCCCCTAAGCACAGAGTAAGCTGAGCAGCAAGACAGCTGCTCTTATGGAAGGATTTGGGCAGCCTACAAGCTGATCTGTAGTACACTTGGTTATTGTCTTGTGTTGTCTAACATCGTTCAGAGCATGGGAAGGGAATGGGGAATTGAAACAGTGCAATCCTTAAAATTATTGAAAGGAAAGAAGAACCTTGCTCTGAACCCTAGGAAAAAAAATTGATATTGGCTTCCTCCCTGCTCATATCTATTGAGTTTCTTTGATTAGTAAGAGAGGCAGTCAATGCTTGCAGACTAATCCAGCTCTAAGTCAACCTCCCTTCTACCTGAAGGGAGCTTATAGCCAGGAGGGGGTTGGTCTCTTCCCCAGGCAAGCAGCACCAGAACAAGAGGACACAGTCTCAAGCTGCACCAGGGGAGGTTTAGGCTGGAGGTGAGGAGAAAGTTCCTCCCAGAGGGAGCTGTTGGCCACTGGAATGTGCTGGAGTCACCATCCCCGGAGGTGTTCAAGAGGGGATTGGATGTGGCACTTGGTGCCATGGTTCAGTTAGTCAGGAGGTCTTGGGTGACAGGTTGGACTTGATGATCTTTGAGGTCTCTTCCAACCTTATTGATTCTATGATTCTTGTACAGCCATTCAGGATCAGTGAGTGGAAGTTCCTGCTGCTGGCAGGAAGAATAACATGGCAAGATATGAGGCAAGTGTGTCCCTGCCCATGGCAGGGGGTTGGAACTAGATGGTCCTTGAGGTGCCTTCCAACCCTGACTGATTCTATGATTCTAAGTGGTGCTACAGAGCAGCAAACACAGCTGGAGTATGGGCCTAGATACACTCTTTCCTGGCACAGAGCAGTTGTGTCCTGGACACTGGTGAAATGGGCTTTCAAGCAGAGCCTGTGAAGGAAGGCTGAGGGCAAGGGATAATAGCATCCCCCGAGATTCTTGGGGCTGGCACATAGTTTGTGTGTCTGTACTCTGCAAAAACATAATTACTGCCCCTACTGTGTGCTAATATTATCCACAGCCTGGGAAATGAGGACTCTAAAGGGTTTTGTTCTCTTCTTTATTCAAAGAGAACTTTAGATGTGTGATGATGAAGCAACACAAACTTTTTGTTGTTGTTCTTTTGTTTGTTACATTTTTTGTTTCCTATGCTTCATACTAAACCTCTGATGCTCTCTGCATAATCACCTGTCTCTCATCAGGCCTGGCTGGTTGGTCTCTTCTCCCAGGCAACCAGCACCAGAACAACAGCACCTGGATGAGGCATTTAGAATAGAACTAACTAGGTTGGAAGAGACCTTTGAAATCATCCAGTCCAACCTAGCACCCAACACCATCAACTAAACCATGGCACCAAGTGCCTCAGCCAGGCTCTTCTTAAACACCTCCAGTGATGGGGACTCAACCACCTCCCTGGGCAGCACATTCCAGTGGCCAATCTCTCTTGCTGGGAAGAATTTCTTCCCAACATCCAGCCTAAACCTCCCCTGGCACAGCTTGAGTGCCATGGTTTAGTTGATGAGATGGTGTTGGGTAATAAGTTGGACTTGATAATCTCAAAAGTCTTTTCCAACCTGGGTAATTCTGTATTCTGCTGTTGCCTGCTATTAATTATTGCTGTTCATACAGTGATGGGATGGACTTGGGGACAGGAGCAAAGGAGGTTGGAGATCTCCAACCATGAGTGGAAGGACATAGCTCAGAGTGAATCAGAATTAATCTTTGAAGAGAGAGAGGCTGGATGTTAATGTAAAACTGGCACTAAGGTGTCAGACTTAGAGCCAGACTTGCAAATATAAGCTGAGCACAGGAGGCAAGATTCCTGTGTCCTACCACAGGCTTGACTCACAGCAAGGCTCTGCTTAGTCCCTTAGGTAAGAGAAAGAACTTGAATGTGCCTCCACATGCAAAAATCTTGCCAGCTTTCCTTCTGATGTGGAGGTACTGAAGAAAATCTGTAAGGATCTCAGTTTTTAATCCAGAAGATCCCAGATAGATAGATAGTGGAAAATTTATTTCTGGATGTGCAGAAGGAGCCTAACCCTGACCAGATCATGTGAATGAAGTGTTTCACCCCCATCTGCACACACAGGCTGGGCAGGCTGCCTGCAGTTAGCTGTTCTTTCAAGATGTAAACACGGCAGGATCTGGTCTCCTGCTTGTTTGTATTCAAAGCAGTAGAGAAAGCATTCACCCAGAAAAGAGGAGATCAGGGCTCCCTGCTTCAGGGCTGTAGGGAGGTCTGCATTCCAGCTGGATTCCCAGCCTGGAGCTGCCTCCTTTGAGGCAGTAGCCCTGCATTGGGTGTGATGTTTTCTTCTGGTCTGGCTGGTGATAAAGCTCCAGCCCCTTGGCATGCCTCCCAGGCAGCAGAACCCTGAGCCTCGCTCACCTTTTCTGTCCAGTTCACACCCAGGTGTCAAGAGAGGGTCAGGACATACAGCTGATAACATTTCTAGGGTCAGCCACCCCCTGTTTTTGGCCCATGGAAGAGCACACAGCACCCACTGAACTGGAGGGAAAGCAGGATCATGACCTGGTGGTCAGGGACTTAATCCTGGTCTGTGCTGGCTACCGAGGACTCCTTAGGTTAAACAAGCACTGGATGAAAGCCAGACGCTTCCCTACCACCCCCCTGCTGCTTGTTCCCCTGCAAGGAAGCAGTGGTTTGGGTTGCTCCTGCTCAGAGCCTCAACTAGGAGACTTGGGCTCAGGGAAGTAAGCTGAGGAAAAACTTGGCAAGCATCCTTGTGTCTTGCTGTGGCTGAGGATGGAGCTAGGGGAAGCCAAATCCCTCTCCTCCAGGAGGTTTGAGCTCGATGAGTTGCTCTGTGTTTTGATGCTCTAAACCTAAGAGAAACGCAAGGCAAACTCCCTGGCTTAAACCTCAGCCATGGAGGTCAGAGCTGGTGGATGTTTTACCTGTCACTTGTGATGAGCTCTGGAGTCACTTCTGATCGGTGGTCTCAGGCCAGCCCAAGCAGTGCGAGGTCGTTAGGGGAAGACTCTCCATGAGGCTGAAGGTGGGTCTCAGATGTGCCAATTTGGGTACCCAGGTTCTGCTAAACCCTCGGGAGCCTTTCGGCATCAGCGAGCTGCAGGGTAGGGGACGGTGGCCTTTCCCCACTGCCACCACGAGGTGGCGCCAGCACACCGGCGGAGGCTCCGTCCCTGCGGCTCCGGAGCCAGCCCTGGAGGCCGCCGAGCTCAGCGAGGGGACCGGCGGAGGCGGCAGCTGCTGGGTCCTCCCGGAGCCGGTGGGGGTGGAAAAACCCAGCCCGCTGCGGTGCTACTTGAGCAGATCAAGCTTGAGTAAATGAGAGTTTTAAAAATTGCTTTCCCTTCACTTATCTCAGGCTGGGAGGCATCTGGTTTGGCGCAGGCAAGCGGAGTGAATACAATTAAAATTGATTGAGTGCAAATGTTTTAATTGTATAATGTTTTTGCATTGATAATCTCCACAAGCTAATTGAATTAGGGATAATGGGAGCGTGTTTGGGGGGCATTTAGGACCCGTTGAGCCGTAATGGGTGAAGGGAACACAAGCCCTATGAGGAGAGACTGAGGGAGCTGGGGTTGCTTAGCCTGGAGAAGAGGAGGCTCAGGGGTGACCTGATTTCTCTTCTCCCAGGCAACCAGCACCAGAACAAGAGGACACAGTCTCAGGCTGCACCAAGGGAGGTTTTGGTTGGAGGTTAGGAGGAAGTGAGAGAGTGATTGCCCATTGGAATGGGCTGCCTGAGGAGGTGCTGGAGTCACCATCAATGGAGGTGTTCAGGAGGAGACTTGATGGGGTGCTTGGTGCCATGGGTTAGTTGGTTGGGTGGTGTTGGATGATAGGTTGGACTCAATGATCTTGAAGGTCTCTTCCAACCTGGTTTATTCTGTTCTAAGTGACGCAAATTGCAGGGGTTCAGTGGCTCTGCTTCCCTCTAGGTAAAACCTCTCAGAGCTGCTTCACTTGTAGTCTCCCTTTTTTGTTCCCGTTTCCAGCCAAGGCAGACTGAGAGCAGAGGACTGGGAGCAGTACTGCCAGGCAGGAGCTCAAAGGCTTCCCATTAACAAGTTGCCAAAAGGGGTAGTGGAAGTCCCACCCCAGGAATCATTCCAGGTCAGGCTGGACAAGGCTCTGAGCAACCTGATCTAGTTGAAGATGTCCCTGCTCACTGCAAGGGGGGTGGTGTACTAGATGACCTTAAAACGTCTCTTCCAATGCAAAACATTCTGTGATCCTATGATTCATCTTGCCATTGCAGTGCTGGGGGTGCTGCAGGAGAGTCTGGTCTAGGTGAGACTGAGTCCCTGCTTGGGAAAATCCTGGTCAGAGGCATGGCTTACATTCCCTCCAGCATTCTGGAGCCTAACAGTAAAATGGCATGAAACAGCTTTCTCAGGGCACAAGGAATTTTGCAGCCCCTCTCCAGCCCCACACCAACTGTAGCCCTGCACTTTCTGCCAGCACAAACCCAAGGCCAAGGCTGATTCATAAGCCAGGATCCTAACCCACTGAGACAGAGGACACTGCCAGTATGAGCCCTTAATGGTTTTGTTTGCTTGCTTTTGAGATACTGTGGCTGGTAGTTTGCTCGCTAGGAACCCTAATCCTAACCTACAGCTGTTCATAAACCAGGGACTGCACTTTATGCTCTTCATCCTAAACCCTCTCTGTGTCTCAGGTGATGATTGGAGCCCTGGAGCAGGCTGCCCAGAGTCTCCTCCTCTGGAGCCTTTCCAAACCCACCTGGCTGTTTTCTTCTGGTGCCTGCCCTGGGTGACTCTGCTTTGACAGGGGGGTTGGACTTGAGGATCGCTGGAGGTCCCTTCCAAACTCCAACATTCTGTGATCCTAACCTCAGCCCTTCCTTTCTTTTGTGTATCCCTTACATTTCACACACACAGACTGTGGCTTTTTTCCTTCCTCCCACATTCAGCCAACCCAGTGTTGGTTTCTTTAGCAGTGTTCTGCTAAATATGCTTCAAAGTATTCCAAATACACTTCAAACATGCTGGAACCTTTTTCTCCCAGGAAAGAGTAATCAAAGGCCAATGACTGCCCAGTTTGGAGACACCTTGCTAAATGTTTCTTTGATAAGCAATGGCTTGGTGAAGACCTTGCCTTGTCTAAATCTAAGCCATCTCACAGCTAAGCTAAAATTTGGTTAGACTGGGGAGGAGGAAGTCCATTAGCCAGCCAGGAAACACAGCAAGAATAACCCAAGCTCTCCCACACAGGGGAGCAAAACCTCCAGCAGAGCTTTTGGGATGGCCTGGAGTGTTCAGGGGATGTGTGTGACCCAGATTCAGCCAGCAGCAGGTGGCTTTGCAGCGCTGGCTGTTCAGCACTATGCCTTCTGGTTTCATCTCCTTTGGGTCAGCCATAAATCTTAGTGACCTGTGAGGAGAAAACTAGAGAGAAGTGCACCACATTAGCAGCTGAGGACAGAAAATCAATACAAAGTCCAAGTATACTGGCAGTGGAGTAACCAGCTAGAAATATACGTTTGGTTTGGTGTTTGGGTTTTTTTTTTCCCCACACACACTTTGTGCTCTCTGGAAATGTTGAGGTTACAATAAAATCTGTGAGCAGACCATGAAAATCACATAGGGGAAGAGAGGCTTCAGCCTGAAGCCTCAGCAGGCACAAGTGATGCTGTGTGATTTGAATGTATCTGCTGTGATTTGCATTTATCTGCCTGATGTGGTTTGGTCTAAATCTGCTTTGCATATCTGTCCAAGAAATAGCATGGCTCCTTCTCTCAGACAGAGCTATATTCACTGGAGATGAAGGCATACTCTGCCCTGGTGAAGCCCCACCTGCAATGTTGCATCCAGTTCTGGGCTCCCCGGGTCAAGAGGGACAGGGATCTGCTGGAGAGAGTCCAAGGGAGGGCTACAAGGATGCTGAAGGGACTGCAGCACTGCCTGATGAGGAGAGGCTGAGAGCCCTGGGGCTGTTTAGTCTGCAGAGGAGAAGGCTGAGAGGGGATCTGATCAGTATCTGAGGACTGAGTGTCAGGAAGAAAGGGGTAGGGACAGGCTCTGCTCACTTGCACCCTGGGATAGGACGAGGGGCAATGGATATCAACTCCAGCACAGAAGGTTCCACCTCAACATGAGGAGGAACTGCTGCTCTGTAGGGTTCACAGAGCCCTGCTACAGGCTGCCCAGAGAGGTTGTGGAGTCTCCTTCTCTGGTGACTTTTCAGCCCTGTCTGGATGTGTTCCTGTGTGACCTGTGCTGGATTCTCTGATCCTGCTTGGACTGGAAGATCTCCCGAGGTCTCTTCCAACCCTTAATATCCTGTGATCCTGTGCCTGGCCCAAGGTATTCACATCACATTTGCAGCCCATGTTAAAAGACTGTGCATTAAAGAATAAGTTAATGAGAATCTTGCTCATTAACTTGACCTCCAGAGGTCCCTTCCAACCCCTACCATCCTGTGATCCTGTATAGAGCTTGAATTGCTTCAGGGAACTCCTCAGGTGTGTCCATTTTCCTCAGGTTACCCAGAACTGATAATTTTGTTATTTAGTGTTTAAGTCTAGGTTGGGCATTAGGAAAAATTCCTTCCCCAGAAGGGTTGTCAAGCCCTGGAACAGGCTGCCCAGCAAGTGGTGGAGTCACCACCCCTGGAGGTATTGAAAGCAGCTGTAGACGTGGTTTAGTGGTGACCTGTCAGTGCTGGGTTAACAGCTGGACTTGAATGGTCTCTTCCATAGTGAAAGCTACTGTATCCACTCTGGAATGGTAGGACAGTGCATCTGCCCATCCCAAAGCCTGCCTGAGCTGCAGGACTGAAAATGGAAACCCCTGTGGCCAGACCCACATACTTGGGTGAGGCTGCACTCATTCATCCCAGCTGAGTTTCTCTCCTTTGAAGTTTGTTTAGCTATCAGCATTTTTTCCCTATGGTTCTTGACTTTGCAGATGCCCACTCAGTGCAGGGCTGGTGTGGTGAGGAGGCCTCAGAAGCCATGCCTCATACATCTGGCTTCTCACTGTGTGCTTTGCACTTGCCTTGTTGGAAGAGGGGAACCAGTTGAGAGAATTGTAGAATTAATAAGGTTGGAAAAGACCTCAAAGATCATCAAGTGCAACCCATCACCCAACACCTCCTGACAACTAAGCCATGGCTCCAAGTGCCACATCCAATCCCCTCTTGAACATCTCCAGGGATGGTGACTCCACCACCTCCCTGGGCAGCACATTCCAATGGCCAACAACTCTCTCTCTGAAGAACTTTCTCCTCACCTTGAGCCTAAACCTCCCCTGGCACAGCTTGAGACTGTGTCCTCTTGTTTGGGTGCTGGAGAAGTCACAGCATCACAGGATATTAGGGGTTGGAAGGGACCTCTGGAGATCATTGAGTCCAACCCCCCTGCCAGAGCAGGACCAGAGACTCCAGCACAGGTCACACAGGAACACATCCAGACAGGGCTGCAAAAGCTCCAGAGAAGGAGACTCCACAACCTTTCTGGGCAGCCTGCTCCAGGGCTCTGTGACCCTCACAGGGAAGAAGTTCCTCCTCATGCTAAGGTGGAACCTCCTGTGCTGTAGTTTATATCCAGTGCCCCTTGTCCTATCCCAGGGTGCAACTGAGCAGAGCCTGTCCCTGTCCCTTCCTTCCTGACCCCCAGCCCTCAGATATTAATAGACATTGATCAGAACCCCTCTCAGCCTTCTCCTCTCCAGACTAAACAGCCCCAGGGCTCTCAGCCTCTCCTCCCCAGGCAGTGCTGCAGTCTCTTCAGCATCCTTGTAGCCCTCCCTTGGACTCTCTCCAGCAGATCCCTGCCCCTCTTGACCTGGGGAGCCCAGAACTGGATGCAATATTCCACCTCTCATACCTGTTAGGACTTGTGTTTTCCTCTTCCCCTCTCAGAGGGACAGTGAGGATCTACTACAGTCCTGCCCGGCTTACACCACAGCTGCACTCAGTGTGTGTGGAGCCATCCACAAGCTCAGGATGTAGAGACAGCTCCTCAGGGGTGTGCTATTGAATTAGCACAGAACGTTGCATTTGTGTTTGACTGAAGAGCTCATCTGGCATGTTCCAGAACCTGAGGCTCTAAGCCAGAATGAACCATTACATGGGCCAGTCATGGAGAAGCAGAAAAAGTTGCCTCCCAGTGGCTTCCTCCACCACTGGCAACCTTCCCTAGGTGCATTGTGAGCTGATTTGTTCCCCCCTCTACTTTTACACAAAGAGGTAGAGGGTTCCATGGGCTTGCTGAGCTCTGGGGGCAGGAAGGATGGTGGTTTAGGGTGAGAGAGGAACAACCTCACAGGCCTCTTCCCCCTAGGATTTCCTCACCTACTCCTCCCCATACTGGAAGAGCCTGGGAGAATATGTTATAGGAGGCAAATATCCATTTTCCAGAATATTTCAGAATACAGAATGAACCAGGTTGGAAAAGACCTCTGAGATCATCCAGTCCAACCTATCACCCAGCACCATCTGATCAACTAAACCATGGCACCAAGTGCCTCATCCAGGCTCTTCTTAAACACCTCCAGGGATGGTGACTCCACCACCTCCCTGGGCAGCACATTCCAATGGCCAATTACTCTTTCTGGGAAGAACTTTCTCCTCACCTCCAGCTATTCCCTTGGCACAGCTTGAGACTGTGTCCTCTTGTTCTGGTGCTGCTTGCCTGGGAGAAGAGACCAACCCCCACCTGGCCACAACCTCCCTTCAGGGAGTTGTAGAGAGCAATGAGGTCTCCCCTGAGCCTCCTCTTCTCCAGGCTAAGCAACCCCAGCTCCCTCAGCCTCTCCTCACAGGGCTGTGCTCCAGACCCCTCCCCAGCTTTGTTGCCCTTCTCTTTTTACCCTGTCTGTGCCCTCCACTACATTTTCTTGGAGATGAGTTGTTAATAGGCACAGGAGTTTATCCAAGCACGTTTATCTGGTGCAGATAATCCTTTAGATTGCTGCTTTCCTCTCTTCCTGTCACTAGAGAGTAGAGATCTGTGAGAGGAACCTCTTTCCCTGCCCTCACCCCAAATGCATGTTCCCAATAAAGCCAGTGTGCCAACCACCTGACTACCTGCCAGGGTTATGGTTCATTTGTTGTCTGATTTAGCTGGTTCACCAGATACTTTGTCCATCTTCTCATCACCTGCAAATTGATCAGAGGACTCTAACACCTCTCCTGTGAAAAAGAGCTGGCTTGGGTTTGTTCAGCCTGGGAAAGAGGAGGATCCAGGGAGACCTTATTGCAGCCTTTCAGTACTGCAAGGGGGCTATAAGGGAGGTGGGGTCAGGATGTTTAGCAGGGCTTGATGTGACAGGACAGAGGATAATGGCTTTAATGGCTTTAAACTAGAAGAGGAGAGATTTAGGGTAGGTAGAGGGAAGGAATTTTTCACACTACTGGCCCAGGTTTCCCAGAGAGGTGGTAAAAGCCCCATCCCTGGAAACATTCATGGTGAGGATGGGCAGGGCTCTAAGGCAGCTGATATAGTTGGGGATGTCTCTGCTCGCCGTAGGGGCTTTGCACTTGATGACCCTCAAAGGTCCCTTCCAACCCAAATCACTCTGTGATTCTGTTGAGGTTATGGGGGGGAAGGCAAGGAGGTGGGGTTGGAACATGCTTTTGTTTTGCTCTTATGAGGCACTGTGTAAATATGAATCAGCACAAAACTTTCCCAGAACCTTCAATTATGTGTCTTTAAGAGAGAGATGGGCTGGGTTGCTTAGAAGGACTCTGCAAAGAGTTCAGTGGAAGCCTGGATGTTGCTCTAGAGTGGACACAAGTCCTAGATAGCTCAAATAAAGGGTGAGGTATTTTGGAATTGTTAGGGTTGGAAGGGACCTCAAGGATCAGCCAGTTCCAACCCCCCTGCCATGGCCAGGGACACCTCACACTACAGCAGCTTGCTCACAGCCACAGCCAGCCTGGATGCAAAAACCTCCAGGGATGAGGCTTCCACCACCTCCCTGGGCAACCTGTGCCAGTCTCTCACCACCCTCATGGGGAAGAACTTCTTCCTAACATCCAATCTGAATCTACCCACTTCTAGTTTTGTTCCACCCTCCCCAGTCCTGTCACTCCCTGACACCCTCAAAAGTCCCCCTCCCCAGCTTGCTGTTGTTGGATATGCAGAGAGTCCCTCTTGTCTGGGAGAGCTCACAGCCCACCTCTGATTGCTGTGTGCTTTTCATTTAAACTTCTGGTCCAAACATAAGAGTGAGCAGCAAAATCCTCTCAAATAGGCTTCTAACTGTCCCTTGGTAGTTTGTCTTCAGCTGAAATTGAGCAAGCAGAGGGGTGGACCCCAAGAGAAGACTGAGAGGGGATTTAATACATGTTCATGAATGTCTGAGGGCTGGGGGTCAGGAAGGAAGGGACAGTTGCTCTGCTCAGTTGCACCCTGGGATAGGACAAGGGGCAATGGATGGAAACTCCAGCATGGGAGGTTCCACCTCAACATGAGGAGGATCTTCTTCACTGTGAGGGTCACAGAGCCCTGGAGCAGACTGCCCAGAGAGGTTGTGGAGTCTCCTTCTCTGGAGGCTTTCCAGCCCTGTTCTGGATGTGTTTCTGTGTGACTGTGCTGGATTCTCTGGTCCTGCTCTGGCAGGGGGTTGGGACTGGAAGATCTTCTGAGGTCCCTTTCAATCCCTAATATCCTGTGAGCTGTCCTGTACCAGTAAGGCTCCCAACAGCCTGTCTAGGGTATCCTCCTATCTAACCCTTCCAGGCCACCTCATGAAGGGTCACTCTTTGCTGCCTCTCTGTGTGATACCCGAGCTAGATGGGAACTCAAACACAACCATTGCTCTTTTATACACAGAGCCTGAGACTATCTAGGCCAAGGGAAATCTTTTCTACCCACAAAAGGCCTAGTTTCCTATATTCTGACCTATATCAAAGCTCAAAGCTGTCCTGTTACACCGATGACTTTGTTCCATGGGCTGCACAGCTCAGTCAGTACACATAAAATTGCAGGATGCATTTAATGCAATCCAATTAGATTTAGTTGAATTAAAACTCTTATTAAATTCAGCCAAAGGTAAGCCTATAGAATATTCCCCCCCCACACACCCTCCCCCCAATAACTCAAAAAGCTCAAGTCTGGATGAGTTTAAAATCATAATCCTTCAAGAGAAGATGATTGAATAAGTAAGAACATACAAACATTTAGAAGTCCAGCTAGATATGAAACTCAACTTTATATATCACATAAATCAGTCATTACAGAAATGGAAATCAATTTGGGTGGTTCTCTCAACCTAATTTTTTGCTCTGCTTTTAAGTATTTAAGGAAAGATTGATTTGGTGCCATCTTAATTGGCTTAATCCAGCTAAGCATGGAGGCCCCTGTGCTAACGTAACAAAACATCCTTTATCATCTGGCCATGGGGGAAACTCTTGGAGCTCTTTCCTTAAGTTGTAGCAGTGCCCCTGCACTGAAGACTTCATCCTTTCCTAACACAGCATTTTAAGCAGCTGCTCTGCTACAGTGGTTTTAAAACATCCAGATACCTCAGTCTAAACAGTCACTGTTCTTTCTTCCCCCTCCTTTTCTTCCCCCCCCTTTTCCTCCCCCCCTTTTTCCTCCCCCCTTTTTCCTCCCCCCTTTTTCCCTCCCCCCTTTTTCTCCCCCCCTTTTTCTCCCCCCCTTTTCTCCCCCCCTTTTTCTCCCCCCCTTTTTCTCCCCCCCTTTTTCTCCCCCCCTTTTTCTCCCCCCCTTTTTCTCCCCCCTTTTTTCTCCCCCCCTTTTGCCTCCCCCCCTTTTGCCTCCCCCCCTTTTGCCTCCCCTCCTTTTGCCTCCCCTCCTTTTGCCTCCCCCCCTTTGCCTCCCCCCCTTTGCCTCCCCCCCTTTGCCTCCCCCCCTTTGCCTCCCCCCCTTTGCCTCCCCCCCCTTTTCCTCCTCCCCCTTTTCCTCCCCCCCTTTTCCTCCCCCCTTTTCCTCCCCCCCCTTTTTCCTCCCCCCCCTTTTCCTCCCCCCCTTTTCCTCCCCCCCTTTTCCTCCCCCCCTTTTCCCTCCCCCCCTTTTCCTCCCCCCCTTTTCCTCCCCCCCTTTTCCTCCCCCCCTTTTCCTCCCCCCCTTTTCCTCCCCCCCTTTTCCTCCCCCCTTTTTCCTCCCCCCCTTTTTCCTCCCCCCCTTTTTCCTCCCCCCCTTTTTCCTCCCCCCCTTTTTCCTCCCCCCCTTTTTCCTCCCCCCTTTTTTCCTCCCCCCCTTTTTCCTCCCCCTCTTTTTCTCCCCCCCATCCCTTTTCTCCCCCCCATCCCTTTTCTCCCCCCCATCCCTTTTCTCCCCCCCATCCCTTTTCTTCCCCCCCTCTTTCTCCCCCCTCTTTCTCCCCCCCTCCTTTCTCCCCCCCCTCTTTCTCCCCCCCCCTTTTCTCCCCCCCCCCCCCTTTTTCTCCCCCCCCCCTTTTTCTCCCCCCCCCCTTTTCTCTCCCCCCCCCCCTTTTTCTTCCCCCTCTTCTCTTTTTCCCATGGAGGTGCAAATGAGATGGAGAATTATTCCTTGTGCTGTTGGTGAGACTGCAGATTTTATCTCTGGGTTGTTGCAGTCACCAGCAAGGAACTGAATGCTCACTGCTCAGTACCCAAGCAGTGCCAGGCACTGCCTTTGTCCATTGTCCAGCAGGCAGGGGCTGAGTGGTTTAACAGCTCTGTTGCCAGCTATGTTAAGTGCAAGCTTTCTCCCTAGCTTGTGTGTCTCTGATACAGCACAGGCAGGCCCAAGCAACAGAGGCAAAGAGCCAAGGGACAAGAGCTAGGTGGGAAAAGGAAGGGCTGGAAACCCCAGCCTGGGACACAGCCTGTGTCCTGGGTTGGTGTGCAGCAGTAAACATTGCCTTCCAGCAGTTACCAGGAACTACTGTGATGGTGTGGTCACGGGGGAACTCATTTGTCCTTGCTTTGGTTGTACGCTTAAGGAGCTGGTTTGGTGAACACTCTGAAAGAGCCGGAGGGACCCTCAAGCTGCTTTACAAAGCTGCTGGTAGCTGTGTCTGGCTGGTCCTGCCCTTGTGCTGCTGGCACACCATCACCTGTGGCTTCCTGGGATCCATTTCCTTGCCGGACCAGAAGGGGTTTCTCCTGTAGATGGCTCTGTTTTCCTGCACAACTTCAGGAATGCTCTTGCTCTTAGAAACACCACACCGATGAGATTGTGCTAGGGCTTCTCTTTCCCCCTTCCAGTCAGCGTTACACCCAGAAAGCAACTGTTTGGGTTAGGTATCTTTTAACATGCTGGCTCTGAAGCAGCCAGCTGTGAACAGTCAGACACTTGCCACAAAAATTTGGGTTTCTTTCTTTTTTTATTGTTTTCCTCCTGGTGCTTGATTTGGGACTAAACTTCCAGTGAAAAGGCTCAGCCTGGGTGCCTAAGAATTGCTGTTTGAGATGCCCTGGGCTGCAGCAGATGCTATCAAGGTCGTGGTCAGAAGAACCTGCAAGTGATAGGATGAAGGGCAGTGGTTTGAAATTAGAGAAGAGCAGATCTAGACTGGATGTTCACAGGTTAGCAGGGTGTTAGGAGTTGGAAGGGACCTCCAGAGATCATCAAGTGCAGCCCCCCTGCCAGAGCAGGACCATAGAACCTAGCACGGGTCACAGAAGAATGCATCCAGATGGGTCTGGAAAGTCTCCAGAGAAGGAGACTTCACAACTCCTTTGGTGAGTTAGAACAAGTTCTGCTCTGTGAGGGTGGTTGAGCACTTGACCCAAGCCTTGCCCAGGGAGGTGGTTGAGGCCCCATCCCTGGAGATATTCAAGGTGAGGCTCAACAGGGCTCTGGGCAAAATGATCTAGCTGAGGATGTCCCTGCTGACTGCAGGGGGGGTTGGACTGGATGAGCTTTGGAGATCCCTTCCAACCTGGGTGATTCTATGATTCTATGAGGGTGTTATGCTTCCCACGTTCTATCTTTCAACCTGCCATGGGTTTTGGTATTACCTATGGTATCCCCAAGGTCCCAAGTGCCTGGAGCTGAGCAACTCAGAGCTTCAGCTTCTTGTGTGAGGAATAGAATAGAATAGAATTAACCAGGTTGGAACATACCTCAGAGATCATCAAGTCCAATCTCTTCTCCTTCTGGAGAAGAGGAGGCTCAGGGGAGACCTTATTGCTCTCTACAACTCCCTGAGGGAGGTTGTAGCCAGGTGGGGGTTGGTCTCTTCTCCCAGGCAAGCAGCACCAGAACAAGAGGACACAGTCTCAAGCTGTGCCAGGGGAGGTTTAGGCTGGAGGTTAGGAAAGAAGTTCTACACAGAGTGATTGCCCATTGGAATGGGCTGCCTGGGGAGGTGGTGGAGTCACCATCACTGGAGGTGTTTAGGAGGAGACTTGATAAGGTGCTTGGTGCCATGGTTGAGTGATTAGGTGGTGTTGGATGATAGGTTGGACTCAATGATCTCGAAGGTCTCTTCCAACCTGGTCTGGTCTATTCCTATCCTATCCTATCCTATCCTATCCTATCCTATCCCTATCCTATCCTATCCTATCCTATCCTATCCTAATCCTATCCTATCCTATCTATCCTATCCTATCCTATCCTATCCTATCCTCCCAGCACCGTCTAAACCAACTAAACCATGGCACCAAGTGCCTCATTCAGGCTCTTCCTAAACACCTCCAGTGATGGTGACTCCACCACCTCCCTGGGCAGCACATTCAATAGCCAATCTCCCTTGCTGGGAAGAACTTCCTAACATCCAACCTAGGATTGCAACAAGCAGGATGGCAACTCAGGAAGATGGTAAAGTTATCTACAGACCTAAGCCCAAATCCTTCTTTTGCCTGAAAGAAACCAGTGTCCCCCCTGCCCCCCCAGCACTGCTCACCTCGGAGCTTCCCACCTGCCCCAAAAGAGAACATTTTCTTTCCTCAGATGTCTTGCTTAGGCAACAAAAAAAGCAAGAGCAAGACTTGTCAGCCCAGCCCCTACTGTGAGGATGATCCACCCCACAGGTGTTTAAGGTGGTCCTTACCTTCCTTAGGATCCTTTTGACTTCCAAACCCCAGGACTTGGATGGGGTTTAGGATGACTCTGTCTTTATCTATCTAACAGATCCAAGTAAAACTCTTTACCCCCCAATCATTGCTGGTGGCAGTGAGGTGCACAGATTAACTGCATGTGACATAAAAAGGCATTTCTTTTTTCTCCCTTAAATTTATTGCCTTTTTAATTGAATTAGGAATCCTCCTGTGCCTCCTTCACAAGGCAGGATAAATAGGAGCACCTGCTGACTCTCCTGGTGACATACATTATTTTATATACCTTTTCCATGTCACTTCTTGTTAGTGTCTTTTCCTCAGCTGAATAGCTGTAATCTTTTTAATCTCTCCTATTATGGGATACTCTCCAACCTCTAATCATTTGCTGTGCCCTTTCTGAAAAAGTTCTTGGGTGTCCAGGGCTCTAGGTATTCACTTAAAAGTAACAGAGAATTTAGGCCCAATTTAATCTCAGGAGAATCTTGAATTGTTTAGACAAGCAGGCTCCTCCTGTTGCCCATCCTTGAGCAGGCTGATCAGGCAAACAGTGCCTCTGGGAATGATCTTTGCTGGTAGGAACATTTGCAAGCAAGGGAGGCCAAGCTCAGCCTCAAATGCATGAATGCATTTGGGACAAGAGTTTGGGGCTGGTTTTACAGTGGCAATTAGCTGCAGTCACATCCATCCCCCCACACACCTTTCCAGCTCTGAGTGTGCTCCAGGTGACCTCACCAGACCTTCCCAGAGTACTTTCTGCAAGTTTCTTCTCAATGACTATAGCTTGGTGATTTCATTTCCTCTCTGTGGAGGTGTGTCCCAGCCAGCAGCTGGTGACAGGGAGTCCCAGCTCTGGGCATGAGGCAGCTCACCCAGCACTCCCAGCTCAGGTTCCTGCTGTTGATGGGAGCTGGAAGAGATAATCTTTGGTTTCCATACCTCTGAGTTATCACATTTGCAGAACAGAGAGAAATTCATGCAAACACTGAACTGGTAGCTCAGTGCAGTGTCCGAATGAGACAGAGAGCTCAGGAGCTTAAGAGTCATCAGAGTTTTCTGTCTCTTCCAAATATTTCTGGCTCTACAGTTTCCCTTTTGTAGCAGGCAGGGATGCTAGGTGAGCTCAGGTGGGTTGCTAGCCCCAGGGTGGGATAATTCCTACTACCAGCACAAACCTCCTGATGTAAGTGTGACTTGGGAGAAATTATTCTCTTCTATTCTGTCCTGTCCTCTTCTATCCTGTCTCTGTTTCTATCCTGTCCTGTCCTGTTCTAATCCCCAGGTTTCTATGGGACTTCTTTATTCTTTGGAGATCACAGTCTCACAATATATTAGAGGTTGGAAGGGACCTCCAGAGATCATTGAGTCCAACCCCCCTGCCAGAGCAACAATCACCCAGGGGAGTCTGCACTGGAATGCATCCAGGTGGGTTTGGAAAGGAGGAGACTCCACAACCTCTCTGGGCAGCCTGCTGCAGGCTCTGTCACCCTCACTGGAAAGAAGTTTCTCCTCATGGTGAGGTGAAACCTTCTCTGTTCAAGTTTGAACCTGTTGTTCCCTGTCTTATCAATGAGCACCACTGAAAAGAGCTTGGCCTCCTTCACTTGCCCCCACACCCTCAGGTATTGATAGACATTGATCAGATTCCCTCTCAGCCTTCTCTTCTCCAGACTAAACAGCCCCAGGGCTCTCAGTCTCCTCTTCACAGGGAGATGCTTAAGTCCCCAAAGCATCCTTGTGGCTCTCCAATGGACTCTTTCCAGCAGCTGTCTCTCTTGAACTGGGGAGCCCAAAATTGGTCAGACTATTGCAGGTGTAGTCTCAGAAGGGCAGAGTAGAGGGGGAGAAGAACCTCCCTAGACCTTCTGGAGATCCTTATACTGCTGGTGTATATAGATGCAACCTGGGCATCTCACTTCTCCCCTCTTTCAGGAACTACTGGAGAGAGTCCAGTGGAGGGCTACAAAGATGGTGGAACAAAGATGACAGGAACATCTCATGGAGAAAGGCTGACACCCCTGGGGCTGTCTAGCCTGGAGCAGAGTAGACTGAGAGAGGATCTTCCCAATGCTCAGCAGTGTCTGAAGGGTGGGTGTCAAGATGCTGGGGCCAGACTCTTTTCAGTGGTGCCCAGTGACAAGACAATGGGCAACAGGCATGAACTGGTACCCAGGAAGTTCCACCTGAACATAAGGTAAAGCCTCTGATGGGGACAAAGCCCTGGAGCAGGCCACCCAAAGAGGTTGTGGAGTCTCCTTCACTGGAGAGATTCAAAACCCACCTGGACATGCTCCTGTGCAACCTGCTGTAGATGAGCCTGCTTTAGCAGCAGGGTTGGACTTAGATGAGCCTCAGAGGTCCTTTCAACTCTTCCATTCTGTGCAGTTCTTAATTTCTGAAGCCTAACTGAGCACAGATATGCGGAGGACACCAAGCCCTTATTGTGGTGCTTTGGTAGGGACACTTGAAAGCAGGGAACCTGAAAATCAACCAGAGGTGCCCTGGGAAGCCAGGCAGGGGCTGAATGGGGAGAGGATTACTTGGTCGTGATGTTTGGGTTCTGGTTTTTTTTTGCTGTTTCTAATTATGGTTTTGATATCTTGGTTCTTCACTTGAGCTAGACACATGTTGTCTTATTTTTAAACAATAACACCTCAGCACTGAAGGAGGCTCTGCCCTAAATGAGATCCTTCATTGTCACATCCATGCTAGGAGACAACTGAGGAACAGCAGGAAAAGTGGAATCATAGAATCACAGAGGTGTTAGAGTTGGAAGGGACCTCAAGGATCAGCCAGTTCCAACCCCCCCTGCCATGGACAGGGACACCTCACACTACAGCAGCTTGCTCACAGCCACAGCCAGCCTGGCTGCAAAAAACCTCCAGGGATGAGGCTTCCACCAGCCCCCCTGGGCAACCTGTGGCAGTGTCTCCACCACCCTCATGGGGAACAACTTCTTCCTAACATCCAATCTTAATCTACCCATTTCTAGTTTTGCACCATTTCCCCCAGTCCTATCACTCCCTGACACCCTCAAAAGTCCCTCCCCCAGATTTCTTTGTAGCCCCCCTTCAGATACTGGAAGGCCACCATTAGGTCTCCTTGGAGCTTTCTCTTCTCCAGACTGAAGAACCCAACTCCCTCAGTCTGTCCTCATAGCAGAGCAGCTCCAGCCCTCTGCTCATCCTCGGGGCCCTTCTCTGGACACCTTCCAGCCCCTCCAGATCCTTCCTGTAACAGAGGTTCCAGAACTAGCCACAGAGCTCCAGGTGGGGTCTCACCAGAGCAGAGCAGAGGGGGAGAATCACCTCTCTGGCCCTGCTGGCTCTGCTTCTCTTGCTGCAGCCCAGGCTCTGGTTGGCTTTGTGGTCTGCAAGTGCTCACTGCTGGCTCCTGTTGAGCTTCTCCTCCACCAGCACCCCCAGAACCTTTCTTCAGGGCTGCTCTCAAGCCAGTCCCTGCCCAGCCTATATCAGTGCCTGGGATTGCCCCGACCCAGCTGCAGGACCTTGCCCTTGGTCTTATTGAACCTCATGAGGCTGTCATGGGCCCAACTCTGTAGCCTGTCCAGGTCCCTCTGGATGGATCCCTGTGCTGCACCACACAGCAAACCTGCTGAGGTTGCATTCAGTGCCACTCTCCATGGCACCAACAAGATGTTAAGCCTGGTCCCAGGACTGATCCCTGAGGGGCTCCACTTGGACATGGACCCATTGACAGCCACGCTTTGGGCGCGGGCCATCAAGCCAGTTCTGTATCCACTGAGCGGGTCCACCCGTCAAACCCATCCTGCACCAGCTTGGAGACCAGGATGTGGTGTGGGACAGTGTTGAAGGCTTTGCTCAGGTCCAGGTAAATGATGTAAATGAATACAGAGGGCAACTTGTCACCATCACTGGAGGTGTTTAGAAAGAGCCTGGATGAGGCACTTGGTGCCATGGTTTAGTTGATTAGATGGTGTTGGGTGAGAAGTTGGACTTGGTGATCTCGAAGGTCTTTTCCAACCTGGTCTTCTCTCTCTCTCTCTCTCTCTTCCCTCTCTCTCTCTCTCTTCCTCTCTCTCTCTCTCTTTCCTCTCTCTCTCTCTCTTCCTCTCTCTCTCTCTCTCTTCCTCTCTCTCTCTCTCTTCTCTCTCTCTCTCTCTTCCTCTCTCTCTCTCTCTTCTCTCTCTCTCTCTCTTCCTCTCTCTCTCTCTCTTCCTCTCTCTCTCTCTCTTCCTCTCTCTCTTCCTCTCTCTCTCTCTCTTCCTCTCTCTCTCTCTCTCCTCTCTCTCCTCTCTCTTCCTCTCTCTCTCTTCCTCTCTCTCTCTATTCCATCCCTCAGGACTGTTCATGTTTTAGGTATCTGCTTCATACAACCAAGTTTGACCACCATGGAGCCAAAACAGTTTCAGCTCTAAATGGGAAATGTGTTTCCTGATCCAGCCTCCTCTGACTCACTCTACAGTAGATGCCCAGCACAGGAAGGGAGATGTTCACACAAATTAGGTGTTGCAGGGAGGCTTGGGAGAAATTGGCTCAGTTTCTGGCTTGTGCAGCTGCACAGAGTTTCCAGTCTCCCCTTTGTCTTCTGCATTGCTGTGTGTTTAGAGCAGGACACTGCTTTTGTTCCCACAACTTTGCACATTTATTGAGCATATTAATAGCAGGAGATGAGAACTTGCTGTGTGAACACAGCTCTGCAGCCACCACTGGAAAGATGAGTAGGTGTAATTACAAAAGCATCTGGGGTTTGTACAAAGGGACTTAGGTACTCAGCTTGTTCTTGCTCTTCCACATTTCATACTCAGCATCGTTCTTGCTCTTCCACCTTTCACATGCTAACCTTATTGCTCTGGTGAGTAATTGCCTAGATATTTGTAGTGACTCTGTCATGTAATACATTTAGGCATTTGGAACTCAGGATAGGGGAAGGTCCTCACAGACTGTGAGATCCAGACTCCTGCTACTTCAGGCAATCACATCATCTGTTCCTCTTCACTTAGCAGGCTGAGTTTTAAAGCTAGTTTGGGTTGGGGTTTTTTTTGCTCCTTACCCCCATCACAGGAGCTGAGCTGCTTGCAGAATGTGCCTCTCTTGGTGGCTGGAAACTCTTGAAGCATGATGTAAAGACAAATAACAGTGACAGCTAACGACAGGCAGGATTACTTATGCAGTACTCCTGTGACAGCCTGTGAAAAGTGAAACATGCAGGGGGAGACACAGCTCAGGATCACATCAGGTGATCTGTTTCCAGCAGAGGAGGGAAATCTAATAGCCCTGGGCAAAGCACCAGTGCAGTTTCATAGCAAACACTCCACACAGTATGGGGATAGACTTTTTAGCAGGCTCTGTGGGCAATAGAACATGGGCTGATGGTTTTAAAGTAGAAGAGATTCAGGCTGGGTAGAAGGAAGGAATTTTTTACAGGGAGGGTGGTGAAGCACTGG